>NC_088986.1:27418750-27723227 GCF_963932015.1 Anas acuta | reverse complement strand
TTTACCAAGGCCCCAGTGATCACCATTTCCTGAACGTAGGCGTAGGCATACAGGGAACATTTAGGATCCTCTTTATTTGCAGCAGGAAATGAGTACTGAAAATCTTTGAATTTCTAGTGCAACTTTTTACTTAAGCAAACCAAGAGAGCCTCTTTCCTAGAAAGGAGAGATATTTGCTCATACTTACAAATATGTTTACTTCTTTAAAGAACTCCCCAAATATTAAAAATTGCTCTGAATTTGCAAAATTAAAAGTACATGTAAATATTTCCCAAGTCGATGGTACAGCACTTGGAGATTCATTTCCCCCTATACAGTAAAATGCACATACCAGTATGATGAGAGTCAATACATCTCAAAAAATAATATGAAGGGTACCATTATGTGAAAATGTCCAATTGTGCCGTAACTTGAAGAAGGATTTTGTTACTCATAAGCTCTCATTGATCTGATCACCTGTTGCAGAGGAAATCTCCATTCATTTGAGCTACTGCCTCAAGCTACCCCCTTTCTCATCTCATGACTTTCTCGTTCTCATTTCTCATGACTTTCTGAAAGTGCCCAGAAATTGTCCAACACAGTACTCAGTTACATGAGCTACTTTTGTTCTGTAATTCCAGTTATGCCATAGCCTAGCCTACCCACCATCCCATGAATACTGTCCATTTAAATCTCATTTTATCTGCAGGTTTTGGTCTCCAAACTCTTAATTTAAAGCACTCACTAATCAATTGTAGTTTTGCTGTTAACAAAATTTCACAGTAGGTTTTTATTCCTTTAGCATATGAAAGTGATGTGATCCCAAACTAATAGTTATCTCTGTATGCTTCTCGAAGCTGGTGAAGCAGTGGTTGTTGTTATCCAAAAGACAGCATCAGAAGCATGCAAACCTGGCTCGGCAAATTGTTTTTTCATTTGCACATGAAATGTGCTCAGAATTATTCTGTTTTTCTTAGTTCCGCATCAGTAGCTTTCTTTACAGAACGTGCTTGACAGGAACTTTACTTCGGGAATTCTGGTACTTTTAGTGTCTGCATAATTACTTACAGATAAAATTCAACGTTATTATTTTCATGATAATATTTGTTTTTGATATTCTGACAATAAAGCATTTTTCTTTAATCTTCATTGAATAGACAGCCAGGCTGGATAGGTTTGAATAGGAGCTTTTTCCTGTTCAACCAACACCCCCCTGCTCCTTCCCCTACCTCCTATAGGACCGAGATATTTTTCTGATAAGGAATTTTAAAACCTTTAGTCTGAAGTCAAAAGAAGGTCTTTAATCATGCTTAAAATACTAAGGAGGAAATTTCTGACATTATTAGTTTCAAAGAAGCCCACAATAGAGAACTAAACAGCTTGCACAGAATGATACGCTGCAAGGAAGACATACCTTAGGCCAAATTAAACATAGAAACAAGGTATTTCTTCTCTTAAGTACCCAACAAGGGAAAACCACCACTTAATGCCATCTAGTCCACTTGCTCTATCCCATGCATTAAAAAAATTGTATTTATCTCTGTCCTTACTTAAGGATTACATAGATTTTACTTACATATTTTATATATATTTGCACTTATTAGGTCAACATATACCATATACTTAGCAATTTTTGTCATTCCAAAACCATAATCACATGCTGCTGTCAAGTGCAGCTTATGATCTGTTTTCTCACTACGCAGCCTTTGCACACACACATGGGTCAGAGAACATTAGGGACTGCTCCTGCTTGGCAGGGTTGGGGACAGAGCATGCAACAAATGCAGAAGAGTCCTAAGCAGGTGACAGCAGGCATGGTTATATTCACATAGATTTTCAAGTAGCTCTGTAAAAATGAAGTAAATGGAGTTTAAAACATCCCCAGCTGCTTCTGCATAGATGTGGCAGTATTTCTTATTTCAAAACAAGGGTTCAACACTTTTTGCCTTTTTTTCAGGGGTTCAACTTTTTTTTTTTTTTTTTTTTTTTTTTTTTTTTAAATGAGGCACCAGATTTTCAAAAGAAGTGAGAATGCCAAAATGTTACAGCCAAAACCCCAAAAGATTTCAACTTATATATTCGGCCACAACACATCAACATTGTTGCCTTGATTGTGTTCATATTCCCCTAGTGGAAGAATCCAGTACTTTTTAAAGGATGCACTCAACTAAAATGAAGCTAAAAAGTGCCTGTGAAACAGTAACAAATAAAATTAAATACACTGCTTTTCAGATCAGTTTTTGAGCCTTTTACAGGAATGTAAAATTAATCAACCAGAGCTAATTCCAGGTTTGTGTTAAGATAAAGATTTTCACTTGTGTACAGAGCACATATGCTCAGCCACAACCATAAAATCCTCTGAGATCCATAGCTCTGTTCCTCTACATACACGTGGGCAGAATCAGTCTGCTAAAGAGAAGAGTTAGGAATTCAAAAAGTCCTCAAACCACTTTGCTATCCACCAGCCTTTTTATACAAGATGCAATGTCATCAATAATCTACTTGCTATTTCATGTACTGAGAATACTACCAAATTTAATTTGCTATCACTTGAATTCTAAGGTCTTTATTCCATGGAATTCAATGAGAATTGCTTTAACGTTTTTTACTGTGGATGAAGGCTTATGTAATAACCCAAACAATTGCTGATAAGCAATCATGCTTTAGAAAAAAACTGTCTTTATCTACTCCAGTGCCCCAAAACATAACAAAAATTTCATTTTAAAACAACTAATCAAGAGCTGAGACTGGGAATGGACTATTAGGTCCTGAGTAGCAAAGACAGAAAAGGAAGTCCATAAGTAACAGCAGTAATTCCTTAAAAAAAAAAATAAACAAGAAAACTGTCACTTTTTTCCTTTCATTAATTTTGATATTTATTGATTTGAAAAGCTGCAAAGATTGGTGAAACTGAGCACATAAATACCTTAATGCCTGCATCTCCATCTCCCACCTGAGTACCACCTTGAAACACCATCATTTTTCCCCAAGTCAAGAGCAGACATTGTGAATTATGACTATACAGCAATTTTGCTTTGATGATTAGATCAAGACCAAAATAAGACTAAAAAATGTTATGAGAATTCACAAAAAGAACAAACGAAAAAAATACCTTGGTATTTCAACATAGGGCCTTATTTTTCCAGACCATTATCTATCCTATATGGATTAATAAACAAGGATTTCATTAGCATGATAAGTAACTTGGGCATAATTTAAAGTGATGACATCAACATATTAAATGATATTTTATATCTCTGTAAAATTTCCCTTTATGAATTCAAGATCCAGGCATATTTTCATTAAGCAGTTTTAGACCTCCAGATTGTTCATCATGCATTACCCACCATGAAACTCTCTTTTCTAGTTAATGAAAACATGTCAGCTTATTGGCTTTCAAGCATAATACGAAGATCATGTTTTTCTTAAGGTATGACTGAAATGTGTGGGAGAAATACATAACTTAGTTTAGCTGGAAACTGCTCATTGGGTTCTAACTTGCTTTTAAGAACTTAACAGTACCAAAAGCTTGCAAAAATCTACAGTATATATCTATGAAAAATCAAACCAGATTTCTGAAGTAGAACTTTTATGAGAATATTATGACTACACTTTCAAACACATAAATAACTCCACCTTCATTGCTCCTTCCATTACTTCAGAATTTAAATTTGCGTTTAGAATTTTAAAGTGGACAGAGACGCACACAATATAGAAACCTATACTTGGTGTCTAAGCCAAACTCTAAGAAGAATTTGAATTCTCAGAGTACCAAAGAATTATTTATTTATTTATTTAGGATAATAAAATATATCAGTTAGAAATAACAGAATGTAATTAGTGTAGAAGGGGAAAAGCTGAGTACTATAGGAACTGTATTGAATAGTATTATAATTTATGGAACTGATGGATGAAATCATACTTATTTTTAAAACTAAACCAGAGAGCAGTAAGAATTACAAAACAGAGTAAGTTAAATTCATTCAGCTTTCTGAAGAACTTTAAAACCTAGATTTCTTTTTCTTTTCTTCTTAAGAAAAGCTGTACAAACAAAAAGTTACATTGAAATTGTTTCAGTTTGGTCTTTCCAAGTTTTGAAATCTTACATAGAGATTAAAAATCACTTCTGTTCTGAAGGACTTACAAAACTTCCTTTCATCAGAGTAATCAGCCCATAGCATAGTTGTAACTTTTAGTATCTCTGCTTCTGTAGCTTTGAAATGATCTAGAGATAAATCATAAAAGGACTACTGAATACCATTCAAGAACTGTTAAAAGCAAGGCTTCTCTCTACATTTCTCGTCTTTCAGAGAAAACAAGCACTTGGAAAAAATATCATGGATTTAACCAAGTATTAGTCAACCTTCACACTTTATTGCTTATCAGTTGGAAGTCACCACCTCTCACAAATACATAGTAACTCTTAGTCTAATGCTAATAAGATATGAAATGTGTCAAATTAAAATTCTTTAGAACATTTTATACAAAGCACATCTGCATATCTAAGATGACCATGTCTCAAATGACTATCAGAAATATCTTGGAGTGAGCTAACCTCACTTTTCTCTATATCCAACCAGATATTCAACAGACATTGTACAGGTCTTTGAAGACAGTACAGGAAATCAGATATAAAACAAGGAAAAACTTCCAATGCTCTACTTATTTTCTATATACCCCCCATTAAAAAAATAAAAAATAAAAAAAAAAAATCCCAGGAACACCAGAAAAAAAAAAAAAAAAAAGATAAAAAAGTATCAGATGGCTGCAATTAATTTTGTTGAATATGAAACAGTCATTGACAACAACAAATGTCTCCCTGAAAACAAAAAGTGACCAGAAATGTACAGAGAACGTTCAGTTAATTCACCAATTCATGGAAGACAAGAATATGCTAAATGAACACCTATTTGAGAATGATATAGCAATAAGCAGCTGTGGGGAAAAATTAAAAAAAAATAATAATAAAAAAATTGTATTTCTATTCTTGTGGCACTTTTTCTTCAAAAACCATATATGATTTGTTTCTACTTTTTCAGTTTACAGACAGATGTCAAATATTTTTAACTTTTATTGATCTTCATCCAAAATGACTGAGTTCAAATAAAGGTCAACTACAAAAAAATAAAAAAAAAATAAAAAATAATGAAATGAAAACAAGAATTTGGCACCCAAGGAACAACAAGAAGAAACACTGACTGAAGAAATTTGAAAAATCAGCACTCACTATATTTATTTTGATTTCTAATCAATTTACTAACAATATTAAGGAATATTAATACAACTTATAGAGAAACATTCATTGTAGGCTTCAGAGAGATGACTAGACTGATTTTACAAAACCATCTTTCCAAAAGAAATGAAAAATATTCCTAATTTGCACTTTAGAACCACTATTCATACAGACCTTTAACAATCCTTCATGAAACACAAATGACATTTTTATGTAAGGATAAGAGAGCATATTTTTTAAATTAATTTCTAAAGTTACTATATAATACTATTATAAAATTAAATTTAATATGCTTGAGTACTTGGAGAGAAAAACAACATTTGGGTTTTAGGCTGTTAGTAAGCCTCTTGCTCCAGCAGCTCTTATTTGCAAGTTCTACATGAATCAAAATAATCAGATTTCTAAAAAAGCGATTGGACCACGCTTCCTGAAACTTGACTTACTGTTCTGTGCATCTCCTACACCTGTGATAAACTCTGGAAAGAGCTTTTACAAATTGATAATTTCAATTTAATGCCAGCCTAAGAGCTGTCACACTAAATTTACATTACGTTTGTGGGCATGCTATTGCAGCTGTAGCATACCAAACACCAATGTTGCAAACACTGCAGGATCAAGTTCCTTCAGGACTATTTCAGTCAGAAAATACTATGCCTCTCCAAATCCATCACATTTGCAAGCATAATTTTCTTATCTTTCTCAGTTTGAACCAGACTTAATGTTGACACCAACACACCTTTTCAAAATTAATACTATTAGTTCTAATTGTGCTGCCACAGGATCGGTCTCAGCTTACTATTTCTAAGTGTCCATCTTACTGCTATACAACATCCAATACATATATGCTCTACAGTACAAATGTATTCTTTTTGTACCGTGACTTCAGGTAAGACAGAGTTGATAAGCACCAGATATAATAAAAGATTCGGATAAAACAAGGGATTAAATTTCCATATGTAGCTAGAATCCAGGCCCTGAACTGTCAAGGCTCCCAGCGGTGACTGATGGAAGGGTATGGCAATATTCACTTTTAACTGCTGATCTACCTTACCATTGTGTATGGTTGGATAACCACCAAATAAAGACTGGGTGACTGGGTGAGCTGAGCTGAACCATCCCACCTCTGAAGTATGAGGTAATACCCCTCAATGTTAGCTCTGCAAGCCTAGGTTTCCTCAAAAAAAAAGAAGAAAAAAAAAAGTTTGTTTTGAAAGATGGAAGGAAGAACCATTTCAGGTGATGGTATAACTAGTAAGTTAAGCACCCACAGAGGAAATAGCAGAATCAGGAATCACTTCCTCTGTTTTTCTAAGATAGAAATATTCTCCCATTTTCTAGTATATTTGCATGAGTGTGACTCAAAGTTATTCTACCGAACCCAAAACCAAGATGACAAGTCAATATAAAATCATATTCATATACTGAAATACATTCAATCTGACATGCAGGGTTAGTTTGTTCTTGCAGTTTTGCTTGGGTGATTATAGAAAAATAGGAGAAAGACTCAATACATCTATGCCTTTTTTCTCCACAGATCCTCTGCCATAGCAAGTGTGAAAAATATCTATTGAATCTCTCCTGCATTAGCCACAAAACATATTGAATCTCCTTTTCAGGTGAGTGCTCCTAAAGGACCACATCCAAATGGAGCACGTTATAGTCGGTTCCTTAATATTGCATCAGAGTTAAGCCTGGTTTTAAGGGATGCTACATTTGATTTCTCACTGGAACAGGTTCTCACACTCAGACTGTTCGACTGGACAATTTCTCTGTCGTTATCAACATGTCCTCCCTAAAGCCAATATCAACCTTTCTCTCCAACCCAGTACAAGACTGCTGTGGCCCAGTAGGTATGACTTTTTCTGTTGTCAGTGGAAGGCCATAGGCTTACTTTGTCCTAGCAGAGCAGGGCCCCAGGAGCTGTCCGGGCTGGCATTGGCTGGAGCTGCTTGGTGCTGGTTCTGTTGTTTCACCTGGCAGGGCTCAGCTGGCCACGGTGCAAGCACACTGCTGGCACTTGCAGGAGTTGCCCTGGCAGCCACAGTAAAGCTGTTTACATAGCTGACAATTGCAAAATGTATTGATAACCAATTTGGGTTATCAATATTTGGGTTACCAATATTTGGGAATATGGAATTAAATTGTCACTTGAATGTCACTTGAATGACTGACCTATGATTTTACCTTTAATTGAGTACACCCTAATTTCCTTCATGTGAACTTAAAATACAGCTTACTTCCAAATGGCTCAGAAGCCCTGTTCTGTTAATTAAGAGCTACAGACCAACACGATGTATTAACTGAGGACTGGACAATTAGCTTTACATTATTATAGGAATGGAACTGTGTTAAATGAGCAAGAAGAGTATGTACTTTGTGGTGCCTTGACACAGCAATCTATTTCAGTGATCCTGGTGTAACATTGCTTGCAGAGAATTTACTGTAGATTTATGTTGGTGTTAATTAAGATCAGAATTTGGACTTTAAGGTTTAATCTACCTTGTTTTGTATACATATTTCATTATAACTGAACAAAAAACTATTACTCAAATATTTCTATTATATAGCAGTGATTAAAATGCTTGGAGTTTAGTTACATATTTTAGTATGTTGCATTCTGCTGAAAGTATTAAATGATGATTTTGTATTTTATTCATGCTCACACTTAAGAAAAACTGCATGTCCAAAAAAGAGAAGGAACATTTAGAGAGGGGCAATTTCTCACTCTAATTTAGCTTGGGTACTTGGTTTCATTTCCCTGAGCCCGATCCTATGCCTACTAACACAAACTGATCATCCTTGAAAGTAGAACTAATGAGATCTTTTCTATGTTTAAAAATGTTACGCGAATATTTCACTTTTTTTTTTCCTTCCCCTTAGAAAAATCAAATTGTTGTCATGACTGCTAAGTGAAATGAAGCTTACATAACAAAATAAAGTTTTAGCTACCTAAGATTTAATGTTTTAAAAGCAATTTTGGCACGTTAGAATTTGAATTAGTGAAATGCAATACCTAGTTTTTAAAATCATATCTTATTAATGTTGTTGTAGAATTTTTCTGGTATAGGATAAATTCAAATTCACTTTCCAGCTATGGTCCATCAATCTGAAAAATCCAGAACATTCATGAAAGTAGCTTATCATCTGAGAAAGTATAGGCATGGCATGTTTCACTTCAAACTACTTCAAGGTTCTATTAAGCATACCTGACTTAAAATATAGTGACTTAAATAAAGATAAGGATAGCATAAACAATTCTATCCATTTGCAGCCTCTAAGAAATGTAGTTGTTACTTTCTGGACAGCTCTTTAGCTGGTTTTTGATTGCAACTACAGAGTACATCACAAAAATCAGGACCTTGGTCCTACCCACATCTAATATCATGGTCTGGGTAGACTGCTCAGAGGCGCACTGCAACTCAGTATTCCTAGCATGTAGCAGCTCCCAGATTCTCACTTGTCGAGAAAGAAAGAAGAAAGGACAACTAGTACCCAAGATTAAACTAAACATCACTGTTGGCAACACACACAAACCAGCAGATTTTGAAAAATTATGAGATCCAGCATCTTCAAGCCCTATCTTTCCTAAAGATGCATTGCTGCCTTGAATGTGCACTTACTACATGTATTGTCTCTTCCCACAATATTGCCTTGGTACAGAGCACTTCTTTATTTCTCTGGGACCATCGCCTCTTCTGGAGATGCCCTGCCACGCACTGCCAAACAGCAGGAGTTTCTTCCCAGCTGGGGGGTGACTGAGGGAATTGTTAGTGCTTAGGAAAGTGCCTCCAATTCTTTTGGTCCATACTCTGTTCTCTTCACTGTACTCTGTTCTCTACAGACTATTCTATACCATGAAATGCTGAGCAGCATAAAAAGCATCCTTAACAGTACATAATCATTCTTGCAGTGTTGTATTGCTGAACTGAGCAGAGTCCAAACAGTCTGTGCACATTAGTCAAGCAATGTTGCTGAAAATGGAAAAAAGGGATTTTACTTCTTCTTATAAAAAACATCCGTGGACAGCTCAGAAAGTTAACACGCAGTACAGATACAGTTAGAAATGACACCACCACAAGTATTCACGTTTGCCTGTACAGGGAAAAGGTTTAAACTAAACTCATTCAGTTGTAAACATGGAAACTGTCTTTTCTGTCAGGATAATAGTAGAGCCAAGTGTATGTTATTTCCAAAAGCTCCAAGCACAAATAAGGTCCCTTGACTTAGAAAGATCCTTTTTTACATGGTGTGGCAGACAAAGGTCCTGCCTCTTTTGCAGCCACACCCTTGCAGGTATTGCAGTGAACAGTCATTGCCCATTCATTACCTGGCCATTAGCATGACCCATCAGAAAGACTTGGTACCTATGAATCATCTTTTAATCTTAATTAAGAATCATTTCTTAATTTTCCTTAATGTGTCTCCTGCAGTCAGCAATCAGCCCCAAAATAGACAATTTTCTCTCAATTCCTTTTTCTAGCATGACAGTGTTGCTGTTAATTCCCCATTTCTCTCTCAATCTGCCTTCCAGAACTCCCTGCTGCTTTCCCTCATAAGCCCATACATTTTTCATCAACAGCTGACTCACATGCTTGTTTTCTCAGTCTCTGGACTACACAGGTCAGCCTCAGTTCAACTCTGACACCTTCTGTTCTGGACAAAATCATTACAGTTCTCAGGTAACTTTGACATAAGTGCACATATCCTTGCACACCCAATAGCAAATAAAAAGGATCAAAATGCCCCTCCTCATTCCTAATGATACAATGGTCAATGTATTCCCCAATCTTCTAATTAGTGCTACTGAGGTTTCAGAAACATGTAGCAGCACAGTCAGTCCAAGGAGTATTTTTTTCTTTGTCATCCCTGTCACAGCACACTATTTCTTTGTGCCAGTCCAATGATTTGTGCTCCACACTGCAAAACTCGAGACTTAAAGGGTGTTCAAAAGCCCCTTTTTTTCTGTCCAGTGTTTTTTGTGTGGTTGGTTGGTTGTTGTTTAATATCAAAAACATAGCTGTTCTTTGCCCCTGTTCTCAGTATGGTTCCACAGTCGATGGGGTATCACAGAGATGCAAACACACCGACAGAAACAGGGGAAGGACAGAAAGGAAGCAGCTCAGTTCCATGTTGCTGCCCAATGTTTCCAGCTACAGCCCAGGGCATGAGCAGCATGCAGCCAACCTTGACTATAGGAACAAGACATTATAGAATCATAGAATATCCTGAGTTGGAAGGGACCCTTAAGGATCATCAAGTCCAACTCTTGACACCGCACAGGTCTACCCAAGTTCAGACCATGTGACTAAGTGCACAGTCCAATCTCTTCTTAAATTCAGTCAGGCTCGGTGCAGTGACCACTTCCCTGGGGAGCCTGTTCCAGTGTGCAACCACTCTCTCTGTGAAGAACCCCTTCCTGATGTCCAGCCTAAACTTCCCCTGCCTCAGCTTAACTCCGTTCCCGCGGGTCCTGTCGCTGGTGTTAATGGAGAAAAGGTCTCCTGCCTCTCGACACCCCCTTACGAGGAAGACACCCCCTTATACTTCAGACACACAGATTTAAAAAAAGTCAACTGGATATTGGCTTATACATTTTTGGGTACTTCTGATGTTTTAAGGTATACCAGGTAGTAAAAGGCCTACCAAGGTCAAGCCTGCAGAACAGCAACTTCCCACCATACATCCCTAACACTCAGTTATGGTCCTCCCTCACCAGCTGAGGACTTCCACAACCTAGGAAACTCTTGGGGCAATGGATCAATTTTGAGACCCTACTCAAGCATTAACAGACAAGGTTACATAGCAGAATATGAAATTAAAGTCCATCTGCACACCTCTATCAAAGCCAAGAGGACTCCTGTGTCATAAGTTATTATTTTGATGCCTCATCTCTAACAGGTGAAGCACTGTGAATGTGATTTTCCCTTTAAAATCAGGCTTGTTTTGCATATTAACTGAACTGGTAAAAATCAAGTAGAAAACCAAAAACTAACAAAATAATAACGGACTCAAAACTTACAACTACTGTCAATAAATGGGGGCAGGGAGCGGGTGGGGGGTGGGGGAAGGGGGAGAGACAGTTTTTGGTAGTGGTATTGTTTTTTTTTGTTTTATTTTGTTTTTCCCAAGGAAATGAAAAGGAAAATTAAATCTAGGCAAATGTGTCCTGCTTTCAACAACAACAAAAATATATTGTTCCCTCTTCTGTTACTGTGTATTAAGGATATGTATGACTTTATGGAATTACTCCAGCAAGCTGTGAATGATGATGCATGAAATGAAAAATCTCAGTCCAGCGCACAGAAAGAATACAGAAAACAGTAGGCTGTCAACAATACACCTTGTAGAGCTGGATGGTTATACACCACATCTTTGTTGAATGCAACTATTTTGAATTCAGTGACAAGGCACACATAAATAGAGGGGCACCTCCAGGTACCTTCTGGACAAATAGATTCCAATTCTGCAAGACAGAACTGAATAATTATTTCAAAGCTTTTTTTTTTTTTTTTAATCTAATTGAGTAATATTTTCTGTTTCAGTTGCAGGCAGTTCTACATACAGTCAATTGGAAGCTTTCCAAAATGATATATGACATTTTTTCCATTATAATATTGATCAGAACAAAATATCTATTTATCACCTATATTCCACACGTCTCTATTTCACTCATCTATTTGATTGGAAGAACAGGAAAATCCCAGATGGAGACAAATGAATCAACTCTCTTTGCAAATATCCAACCACTGACTACAGTCTCTGACATGATACAAACACCGATCTTGTATAAAAATTCAGTTCATAAAGAAGATTAAAATAGAACACGTTACAGACAAATTAAAAATAAATAAATAAATCTTTGGATGAACTATGGGAACAGAAGCTTCAAATCCCAAGAAGTTACCACACATTCACTCCCGCAGGTCAAATTTTCAAGAAAATTATATATGACTAAACACTTGCAAAAAACAAGACAGGTTGTTTTGCATGCATTCAATTAAACCAAAAAGACAAAAAAAGAGAAATCCACCAATGCCTACAGAAGATGACAGACTGCAAAGCAAAGACACCAAACAAGGCACAACAGATTTGTCTTCTCTTTGATTTCTTTGATGTATAATGTATTCTAGAGTTACAGCTGATTCCCTGCTACCATGGGAGTTCAGGCCTTCAGTACAGCTGATCTTTATGTAAGCTACTGAGAAGGATAACATGAAGACTCTGTATATCCATGCTATAGGTACATCTGAGAGTGCTGGAGTTTGAATCTCCAAGTGTTTACATGCAGGTTTTGAGCAACCTTTTCCTACACACAAAAAGCTCAGACTGGTTTTCCTTCTAAAGGAAAACATCTCTCTTGTATGCGAGCATTCAGAAATAAGACAGTCTTCCATAAGTCTTGAAACAATATAACCTAAGTACAATCATAGACACTATGAAGGTGCAATGCACACAAACGTTACTACAGATCCAGCTATCTTGCATACAGGAGCATAAAGCTAATCAGTAGCACATTCAGCGGACAAATCTCTGCTGGTAGCATGTAACAAGACACAGATAAATAGCACTGCTTGAAATGCCAGGCAGATCATTTTCACTAAAACAAATGTTTCCCATTATTTCCATGCAGTATGCAAAAAGTATTTGAACTAGTTTCATAAATTAATTAATTAATTAATTAAATTCTTAGCCTACATTAGAAGAAGAGCACAGACAAGAGTAATGAAAAAGAGGTCTAACTTCTAAATTATTATTTTTTTTTTAAGTATTATGTATAATAAACACTTTTTGAAATTGTCACACCATTTTTGCTGTGCTTGCAGATCAGATAATGTATCACCACTCAGGTAATTTGCTAGCAAGGTTCAGAGACAAGACTCAGTTTCTACTAGTCTGGTTTGAACTTTGTGTGATGAAGAAAAATCTAATTATCAGTCAAAGGCCCCATTTAAGACAAAACCCAGATGAAAAACAAGCCCAAAGTCACTGAAAAGCCACATATTTAATCAAAAAAATTCTGGGCTGGAATCTAAGAATATTGTTAAGCAAACTTTTTGTTACCTAAAATGCATCAGTATGTTACTCGTAAATAAATCTTGCTATATAAAATCTGTTTCCATTAAAAATGTTTATATAGTATTTTAATAATGCCCCTTTCTTTCTTGGTTGAGATTGATGAGGAAGTACTTTCTGATGGTTATGAATATTACTTTGCATCTCCCTTCAGGCTGCTTTGATATTATCCACTAGTCCGTTTTGACAGACCTGTTGAAGATGCTAGAATAGGACCTGAAGTTGAAACACCTGATGCATTCTATTTTTTTTCCTTCAAAAAGCTGCTTTTGCTAAAAGTCTTATCAAAAGAAAGAGATGGATACCACCTACGAATTTCTCTAGTCACTTAGATTTCAATTAGGTATCATATTACTAAACACATACAAGATAAGCACAGGAGAGAAATACATGGTTTCCTACTCTCTCATTCACACTACTGGGACTTAAAGAGACACATCTAGGGCCAAAGTGAGCAAGACTTGAAGTACATGCTTAAAACATTTTGTGCACTTCATAGAATGACCTTTTATAAAAATGTAGAAATACAAGTGACAACAGACTACTGCTCTTTCCACCAACTCCTCTGCCCTTGAGAGAGGATTATGTTTGATTTCAGCTTAGCATTGAGAAAGTAAAAGGGCAAGTCTTGGATACCCATTCAATGTGTAATTAGTATTATAAAATATAATTGAAGCAGGGTAACTGAAGCATTAAAAAACTGCTAGCAAAGATTTATTTATTTATTTATTAATCACTTCACCAAAAAGTAACTGTAATTCATGATTTTGGCCTTATTTGATACTTATTTCTGCATAAGGATTCAGATGTGTTCTCTGAAAGCACTCTCTCTGAAGAAGTTATACTTAATTGCTTTATTTCGCAAACGAGCATTGCCTGCTGCCACTGACACAGACTGGGCTAGACTGATCATTTATCCAAGCCATGTAGCACAGAAAGTAAAACCACATACCAAGCTGCAAAACCATACCAAGCTGAATGGCCAATCCTGCCTACAATTTTATTAAAACATCACGAGGAGAGTTACAGGAATTTTCTCCCTTCAATACTGAGAAGTCTTTAAGTTCAGCAAAGGCATGCAATTCTCCTGAGTAAAGTTTACAGAAAAAAAGCAAACGTGGCACATGGAGGCTAGGATTTTCCTCTAGCATGCTGTAGTCCAGCAAAAAATCAATCCACAACTTCAACTTTGATCTGTTTTAGTTGTATCTTCCAACTTTCTAATCCATCACAGAAAAGTATTAGTTGTGCTTTTGTTTGTTTGTTTGTTTTTTATTAGTTTGATGTTGTTCAAATTATATGAATAAGTTTTCACCAGTGAGCTTTTAGAGAGTTTTAGTGTTAGTACCTTTAACTG
Organism: Anas acuta; assembly: GCF_963932015.1. Taxonomy (NCBI): domain Eukaryota; kingdom Metazoa; phylum Chordata; class Aves; order Anseriformes; family Anatidae; genus Anas; species Anas acuta. Next base: position 27,708,585 of record NC_088986.1, on the reverse strand, counting down.
CAATTTGCGAAATTTCAGAGTTAATGCAGAAAGCCATTTTTCACCTTAACAGAATCCTCAGGATTTGGGTTATTTTTATTTTTTTTTTATCAATCAATATAGCTTTTCAGTATTTTATATTCAACATATAAAATTGGGAAAAAAAAAAATACTGTTTACTGTCTAACAGTCTTGCAAGAGAATACAATTTTAGTAAACCTAAACATTAAAATGGCAAATGGTGTGAGGCAGGAAAATTTTACAATTTTTCAAGAAGGAAAAGGTACCAAGTAGCAAGTTTGGGAATACCACATATGACAAGTTTTAATTTAATACAGCATTAATATTGCAATAGAAATGTGCCACTAAAAAAAAAAAAAAAAAAAAAAAAGATTTTAATGCACAAATAAATATAGGTAAAATATGTCTAGCAATGAGAAATCAGCAAAGCTGATTTCAAGTACTCTCCCAGATCAAGATGTTAGCCCATTACCAAACAGAACAGTGTGCTACCTTTCATAATGCCCCTCCTCCTTCACAGCCTGGCATGTATAAACATTTTTTTCTAAGAAGCTTTGTTTCTAAAAGATGCATGGATAGCTGAGATTTCTGACATTTTTGATTGTTAATACATAGGTAATCACTATGATAAAACCCTAAAGACATCAAAGAACTTAGAGCAGCAAAGACCTACTAGGCTTGCCTTTCCAAAGAGAAATCCTGGGCATGGTAAAGACTGCATGACAAGCATCCAGAAGACCTGAATTTCATCCTTTTTTGCAATACTGAGCATCCAAAGCATGATATTGTTTATTTTCAAGAGTAAATCATCACTACAATCAATTTAAGAAAAACGTAGGTTTTTATTATTATTATTATTTCAGAAAACTTATCTTTGGACCTTTTCCAGACTTTTACTCAGCCACCAGTCTTGTTACAGTTGTGGATCAAGTCTTCTGAGACCTAAGTATTACTATAGTGCAACTAAAACTGTCACCTATGAATACCATATCATCAAAATATGTAGAAACTGTTTAGAATAACTCTGCAATACCTAACAAGTGATACAAATTCATTTTCAGCATAAAAGAATTCAGAATACAACAGCAGCTCTCAGAAGTTAAGATGTTAAACAGAAGTGGAGTGCAGAAAATATTCAGGAAATATTTGTCACTATCTCTAAGGTAAAGAGAATAGGACAGCAAAATTAAGTCATAAGAACAGGTCACAGCCTGATTGAGAAGAATTCTACAAGAGGAAAGATCAAGCTGTTGTTTAGTAAACACAGAGTAACCAACAAGGGAAATATATTAAATTTGAAATGTCACCATTTTTAGTGTCTGAATCACCTCCCAACCCCACAAATACAATCTTCTCAAAAAGGCTAAATAAATTAGAAATCTGAACTAATAAAATCTTCTATGGTATACTGATGTATTCATTTATTTTTACCTAACTGAAATTTTTGAACCACAGTTTACCACAGATAAATTGAATGATGCTGAACATCACAGGATATTCAGAGATGATTATTCAAGTTCCTAAGGGATGCTTTTTAACTTCTAAGGCAGATTCCATATAGATTTCTTAAATTGTAGACAGTTTAGAAGCGCACCAACTGAGCATATTTCCCAGACCACTACAGATTTCATATTTGAACTATATGTAACTAGCTTCAATACAAAGTCTTATTTTGTATTATTGACATTTGATGTGCATAAGCATTGAGAAAATGCCCAGTTTAACATAGTTTCCTTTTTAGATATTTATTCTTCCATGTCTCAGCAAGCTGTACATCCACTGTTGGCTCTCTTATAGCAGTGGCTGGATTACACCCTGCAGGTTTATTATCTCCATCTATCATTTGTTCTCCCAGGAAACATAATACTATTTTGTCATTCTGATACAAGAAAGAATCATACCTCTGTGTTAGTTTACAACATGTCTTTGAAGGCAACACCACATTAACAAGTCAACAACACTCAGCACATGTACAGCTGTAAATGAGAAAAACAACTGTTAGCGTGCAGCCTTTTTCCTACAGAAAGGGATCTTTCAGCTTTTAACTTCCCACTCAGCAGAGATAATAAGACCTGAAAATAACTCTACTAAAGCTATCTACAAAAACAGTTCCTGACCAGCTTCAGGAGTCATTTTAGTACAAGAAAGGATAAATTATTTGAAAGAGAACTAGTCTGCCTCATTCCAAAACAATCACAGAATCACACAGAATCACAGAATTTCTAGGTTGGAAGAGACCTCAAGATCATCGAGTCCAACCTCTAACCTAACACTAACAGTCCCCACTAAACCATATCCCTAAGCTCTACATCTAAACGTCTTGCATAAGAAATAAAAAGTTGTATATAAATGGCTGTATATACATTGAAATGCATAAATTTCTCTATAAGTTCCCCTTTGCCCAATTTGAAATTTCATATGTTACACAAAAAGATTGACAAAAATATAATAAAAATAAAAAACGTAAGTTGCTTATTTTGGAAATAAAGTTTGAATAAGAAGAAAATCTTGCACCAAACCTAGTAGATGAGATGAGTAGCCTCAGGTGAGATGGCTATCTGTTATTAGTTATTAACCTTACAGTGTATATTGTTGCATAAGATAATGTATACACACACACAGAATGATTAAACTCTATGCACATCCCTATATATTTAAACTTTTAACCCAACATTTCATTAAGCATAGAAGACAGTGAGAATGATCTTTCCAAAGTCTGAGAAAAACAAAGGTAAAGGTTGTCCAAACACTATCGCTGAACTTTCAGCCCCAGGCTTGGATATGTCCATGGATTTCACTGAGGAATTGGTCAGCTACACACTCCACTACCACACACAGAAGAGAGCAAAGCAGCACAGAATTTACCTTGTTCTCATCCAGACAAGAAAGATTTGATAACTGATGGAAAAATTACACACAATCAACCACAACATAGAAGTTTTACAGTCAGAAGGGCAGGTTTATGCTGTATTCATAAAAGGTTTGGCACGCCCTGGCTCCAGCTCAAGTTATGCAAATCCTGGAAGATGGATCTGCAGAGGTTTTTTGCATTCACTGGAATTCAAGTTTGTGTGATTCCAAGCTCTGCTCACTGAGCTCTGCTTTCTGCTTGTTGGAACTGGCTGAGTGGTTCATAGCAAAGAATTTCTTCACAGGAATGGTTACTTAGTTTCCTTGGGTACTTGGAATTTATACATAAATTTATACCATAGGCACACATGTTATATACCACATGCATGCATGCAAAGGCAAAACTGTGAGCATTTAACATTGTCAATATTTACAGGAAACCACACAATTCACAGGAAGCTTTATTTATTTATTTATTTTGCTACCGATAAAAAATGTATGCCAAATTTTGTGTTCCTAGCATTGATCTCAGAATTACTGCCGTGAACATACAGAAATTTAAAATACTAGAATTCTCTCAACCATGTGACTGAAAAACAGATTCCTGTCAACAGTTGAACTTGATTTTTATATTGATTTCAACTACATAACATGACATAATTTTCACACTACTTTAGCTAACATATCTATTCACACTTATGGTCAATTAAGTGAGACTGTCAGTCCACACAAACCAGCTGTGACTGAGCTGCACCATGTCCAAAACCTTCCCAACATACTGTCAACAGGGTAACTTGTAAATCGCAAGCCCAAGAGCCCTTGCAATAGGTGGCAAAACTTGCTCTCTTGGTAGCCTGATGTGCTAATTCCAATTTCAGACAAGTCTGGGGAGAAAATCATTGAGTAGCATCCATGTTGCAAATATTCCCTCCAGCAAGAAGTTGGTGTTACTGTCTGTGATGAAAACACAGGTGAAGACATAGGGATGAGTAAAGCTGAGAACAAAGAGACATAAAAGTTTTTGGTTTTGTTTTTCAGGTTTTGCTTTCTGTGTTTAAACAGGACTATTAACTTTAGTATGTCTGATGCTTGGATCTTCCTTTTGCTCTTCCCTTAACAAACAATAAAAATGCACTTCCTTAGAAGAACATGCTCTCACTGGAGCTAGAGTATATTTTGTCTGTTTTGGGCCTTGGCTGAGGAGCACAAGTTTGTGAGCTGACATCTTAACAGTGCAACTCCACACTAAATAAACTGCTTGTCAAAAGAATGCTGAAAATTAATGCAGCAGGTAATCAACAGACTTGGGAATGCTTCAGCTGGAGATTAAATATGCCAGTTGCAACTCCGTGTGAGCCACTGGCAGAATGTTTGAGCCCTGCAAAGTTTTGAAGTCAGCAGGAAACAGGAATCCACCTAGCACATACACAGCACATTACCCTGACTATTAGCACAACAGTAGGTATAAAAAGAACAACAAAACACAAAATCTGTCTCAGTGTCCCTCCAGCAGGTTGACTACTACATTAGGTTACTACCCATTTTGGCGTAGTGCTTGTACAAAAGGGACTTGCTCTATAGCTCCCAGGGCCACAGAAATGTATTTGTTTTGAAGAAATGGCTGGAAATAAAGGTCCTTATAATCTTACTTTTGATAGCTCTAGTGTCGGCTTTTTGCTGCAGTAGGTTTTTTTTTTTGTTTGTTTGTTTGTTTGTTTTCCCTTCCAGAGTATTTTAGAGTGATTGTGTTCCTGAAAAATTTTTGAGATTTGCAAAGTGTTAGGGAAAAAACAAATCTTCAACTTACACAACATTTTTAGTTCCATAACAATAGTTCCAACAATAATATGGAACTATATGTTCCATGACATGTTTGAGCATAGCAACTTAATTAAGAAACTAATCTTGCTTCAGTCATTCAGCTATGTACTAAAACTGGAATGGCAAATCATCTAACTAGGAATGAATAGCTGGAGAAAAATATAAATCAGAAAATGAGACATTTTACATATAAAAGACATCCCAAGCAACAGTGGCAATTCTCTGTAGAACATGGTGACTGTTGGCAATTTCACCTAGAATGGTTCTTTGAACATCAGTCCACAAAGTGATTGTAATATAGTTTTTATTCTAGTTAATATGTTTCATTTTTTTCCTCCTTAATTCTTCTGTAGGTATGTTTCCAACTGACTTTTAGATAGAATCTGACTGCCTCAACAGAGAGTGTTTTCTCACTTACACAGCTCTTCATTTCTGCCACATTTTTAGCTTTTTTGTAAAGATTATGTTTGCAAATATCATGTCCTTTATACTGCACACTGAACAACTTTTGAAAGGAAAATGGTGAAATGGAAATATATTTAATACAGATGTAAATTTAACAAGGTATTTTAGGTAAAGAAGTCTTTTTTTTTTTAAAAAAAAAAAAAAAAAAAAAAAGGAATACTCAATTGACAATTTTTCTTCGGGAATACAGGGAAAACAGCAAAAGGCTGTCCTGGCAAACATTTCAAATTACATCACAGTTAGGGCAAGAAGAGTTCTTCAAGAATCCAAGAAGGTTCCCTACCCTTTGATTAGGGAATCTCATTATGCTATAGTAGAAAAATGAATTTATATTAGGAGTCTGCAATAGTCTGAGAGCCATGGAATTTAGTTCAGTTAACGATGGCCTTTATAAAGACAGAAAATCAAGTTCCACTAAATAAAGAGTCTGGAATTGTGATCCAAGGTGAAAACAATATGGTCTTACAACAAGATTTGCATGTAAATCTCATTATAAAACCCACTAGTATTAATTATCTTTTTTGTTGTTGTTAATTTTAACATAAATACTGCAAACACAGTCTTCAACAATTTACTGCAGTCAAGATAGGAAGCAATTTTCACTTGTAAACATTCTCAGCTATTAATTCTGTTCATTTTTATTTGTTTGGATAGAAATGTTACCTCAAACTGATTTTAACAGGGTTTAAGTTAAAACGTATTTTTTAAAAAATACAGCAAATTTGTGTATTTGTCTATATAAAAAAAAAAAAGAATTACATTTTATCATTATTTTGAATCAATATTAATCAAAGGCAGGATATTTGGTGGAGAAATTCTGCTTTATCATAAACACTGCTCCAAATTTTTAACAATTCTTTGCAGATCTTGGCAGCTATATTCACTGTATATTTTGTTTTCAATGGACCAGTATTTGAGTTTCATTGACATAGCTGAAAAGGTCTTTCCTTTATTTCCCTTTAAACTGTCAATGTAGTCCACACACTTGATCTGAAAAAAGTCTCTATTTTACCCTGAGCAAGATGCTGCTGGGACAGAATACGTAGACAGGAAGGCAGGAAGTTTTGAAAAGGTTTTCCTTTTCAAAGGAAGACTATCAAACACATACAGAAATGACATTTCACCAAAAGACACTAAAAATTGTTTTAAACTAGTATCAATTTGTTTAAACACGTCACCAGAATACAGGTTTAAAGTTATATTTATGTAGTACAAGTGCTCACAAGAAACATTTTCAATTCCTTGTATTTCTGGCTAAGTTACATGTCACATCCATTTACAAAACATAAGTCTTCCATCTTGTCACACAAAGCAGGACAGAATGACCTTTTAAAATCAACTTTCCCAAAACAAAAAGAACATAGCAGTGACCTTGCATTATTTAACCTATTTTGCCATTCACTGGATAAAAATTAGCACTCCAGGGTATCAATTCTGAGAGTCTAAAGTGCTAATGCTTGCCATTGACAATCAAGAAAAAGGAACTTCTTATAGTCTACCTTCATTAGGAAATGCTAACAGACCTTCTGTTTCTGAAATAAGACACATTAATTCCTGCAGAAGTACATACTGTATTTCACAAAATAGCCTCACAAGGATGCATAGTACATAATACAAATAAGGTCCATCAACTTAAAACAAAATTCATTCAGAGTAAATTTTTGTGTGTCTGATCACTAGGGAGTGTGCATTTTTTTACCTTTTACTACATAAAAGGATGAGTGAACTTTGACCTGCTGCTATTCAAATCATTCCATGTTTCCTAAAGCATCCAGACATCACAGCAAGAGTAAAGAAATTTCATATAATATCCAAAGATTAAGCGTGAGAGGGATTTTCAAAACCAAAGCTTTCTAATGCATGTTCTGTTTTCCAGTTTCACAACTGTGAGCCTGTGCAGCTGAAAAGAGCAAAACTGGCGCACTACATCACAAAAACGCATCCTGCTCTCCAACAGCCACTGAAAACACAAATGTTATACATTCTTTGAAAAAGACTACCTGCTAGCTGAGGGAGAGGGGAGGGAAAAAAAAAAAAAAAAAAGTTTAAGCAAATATGTAACAATTTTACATCTTTGAGATTTCAATTATTCCCTTCAGGTTGAATGAAACGATTGAACAGATTCAGAAATTATCAGGAAACAACAGAGAACATGCACCGCATCACAACTGCAAACCCCTACTCTCCCTCAGAAACAAAGCCAAAACCCAATATTCAAAGCTTATCCTACTCAGAACTTTCTAAACAAAAGGAAGTGCATCAGAGAGACCATAGGGTTCACTACAGGCCCACATCCATTTTCATACCCATGTGGCTCAGCAGCTGTGCTTACTGCTAAGTGACCATAACCCTGTGATATTCTAGTTGCAGGCATACATTTAATGACTGATACTAATATGGTATACAACAGTATTACCTTTAAATGGCCTTTTTCTTTTTCTTTTTTTTTCTGTAACAAGATGACTCCATTCTTTCTCATGACACTATCAATTAATACATTTCAAGTGAAGTTACACATTTTAATGTATCATTGATTTAATATAAGCTGAAATACAATCCACATCTCATGTATCAAAAAATGACATATAAGAATAGCAACAGTAACATACAATAAGCAATGAATGGATATTCATTGGATATTAACTATTTTCAGCTGAGAATAGACTCACCCGTCCTCTAAAATAATACTAGGAGGAGGTGCTCCTCCTAGTTAATAAACTTTATATTAACTGAACAATACTAGCAGCTAAGTAATTCATGTTACCAGCTTGATGGCATCACTTTAAGCAGACAAACTAATATTCCAACTACCTCTAAGCACAGAAGTACCAATCAACAGTAGTAACAACAGCTATTCAGGTTTCCACAGTGTTTGTATCACTGAGGAGTATTATCACCTTTTCCCATTATTCTTGGGAATAGCAACTATGAGGGCCAAACTCCAAAACAGATTAATATGCAGAGATATTAATCAACAGCAGTAACAGTGTAAATCATGTAAACTTCATGCTGAATTGATTTTTTTTTTTTAACTTCTTACATAACATATCTATGTATGAAAAGTGGAAGGAAGAAAATGTAGAAGCTCAAACAAAAATGAAGAGTAAGGTAATTAAACATAAAGGAAAAGCAATTGCCATGCTTACTTTTTAAAGTGCTTGTTTCTTGTTTGTTTCTTTGTTTGTTTTTACTTTTTTCCCTTATACTTTAGAAAATTATTCTAAAGTGCCTGAATTAAATCCAAAAAAAAAAAAAAAAAAAAACAAACAAACTTATATTTCAATAAATTTGATGATTGGGGATTTAAAATTCATTAGTTTAAATAATGAATTGGAAAGATTATTTTTTTTCTTACCATTGACGTAAATGTCATGGCATAAACACTGGCATCCATTCTTATCATGCCATAAATGCATGTTGTCCTCAATAAGAATAAGCTACATTCATAATTTCATTTTCTGTTGGGGCTTTTTTTTTATTATTTATTTATTTTAATCTGTTTTTAACTGAGTGGTACCTGTTTGTATTCTAGAAAGTCCATAAGACTTTGGTTTGGTTCAAGACAATGAACCAAAGAATCAAGAAACACAGCAGGTGGCATTATTTTAATTAAACCCTAAGATGTGGATTTAGGTCAGGAAATAAATGTTTCAGTTAATCTTAGAGTGATACCAATTAAGTTTGCCGGTATTCTATTTTTTCAGTATGATTAATCCACACTATATCAGGTGACAGAGTAAGTTGCAATAAAAGCGATGTCAGAATTAAAAGTACAAATTAGAATGCTTCTTGCTAATCTATTTACTTGAATACAAAATCAAATCATCTCTAAGACCACCAGAAAAAAATGCACATACAACAGTAACTACAACTCCAGTTTGAATGATGTCACTTTTTCTTCTTCTTCTTCTAATATAATAAATAATAATAATAATAAAAATAATAATAAATACATTTAATTGGCTTAAATACAAACATCTCTAAATGAATTAAAAACCTCACAGCAGTCAAAATTTTGTAAAATTGTTCAAAAGTCCATGGAAAAAAAAGTTTAATAGAATACTAAGTAGGAATGTAATGAAGCCTATTGATTTTTTTGACCTAGAACAATGCAATTTGCTCTTTCACTGAATATGTAGATTCCCTAAGGAACTGAGTGTCTGGTCAATGAGAATGATTTGATCAACTACTATAGAAAACTATGAGCTGCACTCACAGTTGTTTCACTTCCCAAATTCCATTTCATAGAACATATAAGTTACATTTTAATGGAACACTTGGCAAAAATCTTTCAAGAGTATCCCATAATAGAATCATAGAATATCCCAAGTTGGAAGGGACCCACGAAGATCATTGAGTCCAAATCCTGGCTCCACACAGGACCACCCAAAAATCCAGACCATGTGCCTGACAGCACTGTCCAAATGCTTCTTGAACTCCATCAGGCCTGGAACCATAACCTTCCCTGGGGAGCCTGTTCCAGTGCCCAGACACCCACTTGGTGAAGAAACTTTTTCTGACATCCAGTCTGAACTTCCCCTGATACAGCTTCATGCCATTCCCTTAGGTCCTGCAGAAACAAGTGTTCTCTTTTTGCATCTCTGAAATACCCATTCAGCAGTGCTGTAAAATAATAAACAGCAAATGGGTTTCCTTTTAGTAAATGGTCATTCAGAGTTTACTCTGGTCTTTTACATATGTGGTCTCCAAAGTTCCCTTGAACTGCAGAACAAAGAAAAACCTTATCAGTGGTGGGGTGCTTTCATGCTAAGGTGATGCCCCTGATCCTATAAGCAAGAACATCCACTCCCCACTTACCTCATTGCATGAGAAGAGATAATTTTTTCCAGAAAGTTAACAAATAAGAATAAAATCCACTTTCCATCCATTAATACCATTCACAGCTGCCTTGCATTACTAAATTAATGTTTACACAGAATCAAAATTGGTTGTGATTAAATAACCTTGGCATTCATGCTCTACTTTAAGCTAGAAATATTTCCATTGGGTAACAAATGCACTGGCATGGTGTGTAAAGAAAACTGAAATTGGGGGCGGGATGGGGGAATTAGGAAGAAACAAACTTTAAGTAATAGTTTCAACATCAGCTTTTAACAGAATGGATTATGAAACAAAAAAAAAGGGTGACTTTTAGGTTGTCTTAGTGTTACTGTGACTACTTTCACAATATCAGGTGGACGTTTTCTAGGGATGCAAAAAACCCTCCTTGACCTTTAGCAAAATTTTAAATTCCCCAGACATGCTCACTCTGTAGTGTTATATGGTTCACATGAAACTTAAGCAGATATAACTGAGAAGGCAGAATTTTATCTGCCGAATTTAATTTGAGCCTCTAGTACTATAAACAGGAAAAAATCCTGATCCAGTATTATTTAATATGAGTAAATCTCAGGTTTATTTAGACATACTTAGGAGGCTTAGCATTGTTATTAGTAGTCTAAAAACTAATTTCCAATACCAATTTACTTTAACACCCTGGAGCCTTGCAGTCTGCAGTGCATTTATTCCTGAAGCTAACTCTCATTAAGGTTACTGCCCCTTTGAAAGCACACACTCAAAGAGAGTTAAAAATGCACACACACATGATCCCCTTCACAATATATCATCTTCAACAAATTGAAAAACTCTGGAACAAGTTTTGCAAGAGAAAAGAATTAAAAAGTGGTTCAAACTGGAAAACAAGATCTAACACAGTATGATTTTGCCAGATATGGATCACATTTGGCTAACCTGATAGCTTTTCTTCAATAGATTTTCAATACAACATAAGTGAAGTACAAAGAAAAGATTATCTAACAGGATTTCAGATCAGCATTACAGATGGTGTCACATTAGAGGTAGTAGTAAAGACAGAAAATGAGGATTAGCTGCAGAATTTAAAACTTGTAAGAAATTAAGGACTATGAAGGAGATAGAAAATGACAGCAGTGAAAGGGAACACTCCAAGTGACAGGGACTTCAGAACTCTTCGAGGATTATTCTTGTGAAGTATTTTATTTAGTACTCTCATCAATGATGTGGACATAAATAGGAGCAAGCAAATGACACAGTACCTTTAATAAAGATGAAGTTATCAGTCAGAGAGATGGAAATCTTTAAGACAGCAGTAGAAGCAGCAAAATTCAGTAGTATAAAAGGCAGGTCATTTATCTGACTAACTTGGAATTCACATATGGAAAGCATGTGAAGAAATGACGTATAGGAAAGAAAAGTTGATATTGAAAGACTGTGACCTATCAAAGTGGTATAGCTGCAAGAGAACCTGATATGACCTTAAGATACGTCAAGCAAGAAAAATTACATAATTGTAAAAGGCATTCTCTGAAACCATGTTCATCATGTTCATTAACTGTCTTGAGGAAAGAGTTGTTTAAACTAGAATTGGTAAAGGAAAGGACTGAGAGATTGAACAGGAAAACAAAAGAGCTGACAAGATTTTGTTTTGTTTTTCCTTTGGGGATGGAGAGGGTAAGCAGGGGGACAGGATGTTTTTTAAACCAATCTAGAAGTACTACAACTAGAGCCGAAGGACATGCTATTCTAAAGAGTTTTGATGCCAAAGGTCTGTGTTGACAAAATAAATAAATAAACACAGGTATGAGCTGTCTATGAGTAAATTTATGCTAGGAATAAGAAAAATCCTAACCATTAGAACAAAGATGTCTTCCACATTTTTCCTGACTGCTTTGAACATGAAGCTCATTAAATTAATGAAATGAATTACGTGAGATGGAATTTGCAGGATTAGGTGACTAACTTTGATGACATAAAAGGTTCCTTCCAGTTCCATATATCTATCACCTTATAACACATCAGGAGAAACTAATAACCCCTTTCTACTCCTAGAAACCAGAAACGGCATATATAGTGGATTTACATTTAAAACCTGTCTTCTGCAATAGAGGTCAATCATTCTGAGGTCCAAAACAATGACCTCAGGGGAAAAACTCGCAATGACACATATGTAAAATACTGTTCAGACACAACCCTTTTGAATCTGTTGCATATTTTCAGTGTATCAGTTCCTCATTATTTTGAGACTATTTGTAGACAACTATCTATGTCAAGAAATAGTCATGGCAAATGTAAAAAATAGCTTTTCCTGATGAGTGGCTGACCTAAAACTACATTGTCTTTAACATTCCTTGTTCACAACTCATTATCTACAATATATTCCAAAATGTCAAGTAATTGCAGTAAAAACAATGAATTAGTGATCTCACCCTACACAAAGGATGATGCTGGAGATAGATTAGCAACACTGTGTATACATATTATCACTTAGCAGTAATCCCTGGAGTATAAATTAATGCTTTTAAAATGGATACGTCACCTGTTTGTTTAAGGGAAAAATAGATACCAAAAGAAATTCTCTTCTCCCATTCTCATTCCTTACCACTTCATTCTTTAACTCTTAGCCTTCTCTTCTGCTATTTACTCCTCCTGTTTTTTGTAGCTCCCTTTTTTTCTAGCCCATTCTACTTTGCTTTTATGCTTGTTGGACAGCATGAGGAAGCCCTTAGCCCCCTGAAAGCTCTTCCCCTTATCTAGACCCACTGTAGTATTCTGCTGTTACCATATATGCAAACACATATATGTGTCACTTCAGTCACTAATAAGTTGCCCTCTCTCAGTTTTGTGACGAAAGCAGACCTTGCAGCTCTCTGCAATGTAACAGTTTCCATCAGAATTTCTAAAAACATTATACACAGGCCCACCTTATCTCACCATCATGAAGCCCCAGTTCTTTCTTAACAAACATTTGGCCTTTCAGCTGATGGACTTCAGGGATACATTGTGATGCTTATGTCTATGACAATTTTTCTTCAAAAATGTAGAGGGAGAAAGTGTCAACAACCTCTTAATGATCCATATAGCCACTTATCCTTTGTATTGAATGAAATAGGATGGAAAGGGAAAGAGAATTTGAGAAAGTCTGCACTTACTTCCACGGCCTCATTCTTTGTATCATTGCCAAGAAAAAAGGCAGGGGTTTTGTCTCTCTTACTCTATTCTGGATCAAGACACAAAACTCCTCATTTACCCAGGTCACCTATTCTGAAGTGTTACCACAGATCTTTGCCTTCCAACTCTTCTGAGGCCCTTTGAAGAATCCCTCTCTGCAATACAGAGTTCTCCTAAAGTATGTGTGGCTGGTAAGGCCTGCTTTATACAGGAGATAAAATGAATTAAAATTCTGAGGGCTGCTATGCCACTTGCATTTGTTTCAGCCTGTGCTCATGCTATGCTCCAAAGAAACTGATAAAAGCAAAAGAGCAGGTACATTCTGTACTGTTATTCTGTCAAAACTGTATTAGAGATGAGAAATAAATCTCAAGGTGCATTACTTTGTTAAGCACGAAAAAAAAATCATCTCTTTCTAAAGTCCAGTTACTCTCTCATTTCTAAAGCTGTCTCATATTGTAGAATTGCCCTATTTTAAAGTCACAAGTGCAAGAAACTTTAGTTTTGAGTTGGAAAGAGACTATTATTATATTTTTTTTTTGTTCCCCCTCCAGATGAGCATTACACACAGTGTAGTATCCCATGACTTGCCGGGGATTTGGACTTTAGGAGTTTATGAAATCTGACCAGCAGTCTGTTAAAGCATATCAACAAAACAAGACAACAATCAAGAAAAAGAAAATACAACATTCTTATTCCATATAAGAAGAATGAGCCTACTACAGGAAGGCTCGTTTGGAAGTATGTCAGGGAATCCTCGTACTACCTCTGTTCTTCAGAACAGAACAGCTAGAAAGTAGCAAGAAAATGACAGGCAGACCATGAAGACACAGTGAACCAAGGATCTGGGATCTGACATTTTTCAGAAGCACATACAGTTTTCAAATGCATTATCAACATACTGCTAGTGCACGGTACACCACTTTAGCAAGGAAGAACGGGTACTTAGAGACCAAGAAGCCACCTCTTTAATGCAGATCTGTACATTGCATTCATCAGATGAAGCCAATGTGCCTTGTAGAGGGCAAAGAACTACCACCACCTTTGTTTTGTTGTAAATAGCTTGTATACAAAACACATCCCAAGCTATGTCTTTCAGAGGAGTGAAAGGGAGGCAGAAGTGCTTTTTCACCTTCCCCCCACCCCCCTCCCAATTCTCCATTTTCACTTCTCTTGGTCTCATATGTTTTCTAGCATCTCTTGCATCCTACAGATTTCACCCACACATCCATCGGTATTACTGTGTTACAGGACATGTTTCAATTGTGGTCAATTACATCAGTATAAGATCATCATAATGAAGATTATGCTTCATTACCTCAGCAGTTCCTGGCAGGCTCTATTCCTAACTTCAGCTAGTACAAAAAGCATAGGGATCTTATTTCAGAAACATCAACGGCAGGAATACCACTGGCAGCATATGATAGAGAGAGGAAAAGCACAAAATCCACCTATGTAGCTTTGCATTTCAGCCCTCATTGATGCTCATATTCCAGATACACATCAAAATCCTAACTGATTTTAAGCAGTATCTTAACTACTAAAACTGATTTAGTAAACAAAAAACTTAAAATCATTTACTGTGATTTAAATTGCTAAAACAGCTTCTATTGGCTTTTCGAGAGCATTTGATATAAAAGCTCCCAGAGAAATGAAAAGTGCTGCGCCTCTAAATTGGAAATTTTGCATCTCTTGGGCTGCCAGGCACTACCCTCAATTTCAGCTGCTGGCAATAAACAACTTCAACGTGAGGGCTATTAAGAGACAATCATTCAGAATAAGTCTCATGGGTGACAGAGACTTTGTTGCCAAGATTCACTTTATAACTGAACAGACATATATGGAGAAAATACAACTCAACCGCATGGAATAATAAGACATAAATAAAATCATTGATAACAAAACCAAATGTTCTGTTTTACGTGTATGTGTATTTATTGTAAGTCATGACTTTTGCAAGTAACCTATCAGAGACTTTATTATAACATGAAGACATGTTACTGAACCTAAAAATCATTCCTAAACAGTTTTAAGTCCTATTCTCACATTGTTTTAACATGAAAATCACAGAGTCGTAGAATAGAACGGGTCTTTCCACCACCACTTCCCATCCCCAATCTTTTTGTTCCTGTTTCTTGTCTAAAAATCCAAAGAAATTTTATAACATAAAAATTAAACCGATGTAGATATGGTAATAATCTAATGCTTTTTATCTTGTACATATGCAGAAATACTAGAAGTCGAACACTTTTAAGCCATCCCCCCTACTCCCCTCAGTACTCCCACAACAACTCTTTAAAACTGTGCTGCTGATTTTCAGAGTAATACTGTGGCTCTTTCATGGAATAGCCTGAGGCTGCAAATGCTCCAAGTCCTCAAACATTATCCTTCAAAGTTTTTAGAAGTTTCTCAATTCTTTGTTTAGACATCACAGGGATTCTCACACACAAGTTTCACATAACCAAGTATTTAAAAGAATTAACAATCCATCTGCCTTTATAAATAATTCATTACTGAAAAAACAACATCTATCATGCTGATTATATTTCATTGTTAGGCTAGAGGTGTGCATTCTGTTAGTGGGCATTGAAGGCCAGTTTCTCAACGAGTGCACAAACATTACTTGATTGACTTCAATAAAGACATTTAACACTGAATTTATCCCCATTTCAGTACAACTGTAGGCAAAACCAATTAAAAAAAAATAAAATAGGAGGGTTCCACCTGATTAAGTTCTTGCACTTTCATTTGAATGCCTCAAGATGAATAAGAAAAGTAATAGAAGTTTAAAAAAGTCAGGAAACCTGCTTTTGAATCTAAGCTTTACTGGCTATTGAGAGCAAATCAGATATCATCAGTATTCTAACAATGGCTATCTGTCTGTACAAACAAAATTTTATTTGGATAGAGTAGTTCTTATTTCTCTAAATTCACAGCAAAAATATAATGTTCGACATTCAGAAAGAATTAATTATATGGCAAATCAACTGCTGATGAGAACAACACTTTTCAGAATAAATGTTTGATTTTCAGAGTGTTCATGCTCTGAAAACATAATTAGGAAACAGACATTAAATGCTTAGATTTATAAATCAGCTATGAAATAAAAGTCTGATTTGTAGCTGGACAAAGAAAAAAAAAATACCAAAAAGGGCCTCACATGCAGAATTAACTGAGCAAATAGAAAAGCTGCATTTTTATTTATTTAGTTAGTTAGTTAGTTTTTCCTTCTATTGCATATTCTGTTTCCGAAATATGCATGGGTCATTGTGCCACTGTGGTGGACTGATTCTGGTGTCTGGTGGTCTGCACCAACAGAAAATTCCCCAGCTTCAATAAGTTTAAAGCCAGAATACCATTAGTGATGCACGTTTGGAGAAGGACCTGTAATACTGAAGATTAACAAGCACTTCTGTTGTTGGTTCTACATTTCTATATAGCAGAAGAATTAAACTTAAAATATGGATCCATTTTACTATAGCCATTCAGAACTCTCTGGTATCATTAAAACCCTAAATAATTATATCAGTTCCAGGCTCCTGCTCCAAAAAGCTGCCAAGAACAAAGAACAACTGTGACAGACATAAATATGGTTTTCCCCCTACAAGAGGATGAGGATAAAATGCTTTAATCGGGTGCATCCCATTTTCTTAAAATGGTGTGAAGACACACAATAGAAGAATGAAAAGATCTCAAAATTCCTCCACTTGTGCTTTGAATGCAGCCAGACGTAACTGGCCAGAGACAGCAGCTGAAGGACAGACTTGCGCAGAACTCTGTGACACAATCCAGGTGCTCTGCCTGAAACATCTGATTCTGGTCCTGAAGGAGATCCACTGAGCATCCATAACACTTGCAGCAACTGGCTGTCTCTAGTCCTAAGTGGCCTGTCTGTAAACTTACCCATGGAATGTATGTTTGCAATTGCCTCTTTATTCTACAACCACCACCTTTTCACGTAAGGTAACTTTCCACAATGAAAGTCCTACTCAGCAAAATTAATGACATGAGAAATGTGTCTCATTAGAGAAATGCTGTATCCACCGA
This sequence comes from Anas acuta, assembly GCF_963932015.1. Classification (NCBI taxonomy): domain Eukaryota; kingdom Metazoa; phylum Chordata; class Aves; order Anseriformes; family Anatidae; genus Anas; species Anas acuta. The sequence continues at coordinate 27,691,416 of NC_088986.1, read as the reverse complement.
ACAATAAACAGGACAGATTCTTATCTCAATTATTCTGGAATAATTCAGCAATAATTTCACTGACTTTCATGGTATTAGTGTCATTCATTAGTTTCTCATGGATGTACTCCAGAATCAGAATCAGGGTCATTCCAGTTTATGACATGCCTTGTACAGGGCTGACATAACAATGCTTGTTCAATCTCTGTGACTTGAAACTCTGAATTTTAAGATACCTATATACCTACTACAGTACTGCTCAGATTTATAGGACTGGGAAAGAAATTTATTTTTCAAAGATGTTCACCTTGAGCAGAAATAATGCTTTAGTTTTCACTATAGTTAAGCTTTCAGTTGTGATTAAGTAGACCAGCATGAAAACTAAATGAAAATTTGAGGAATTTTACTTACTTGAGTTTAATAGCTTAATAATTTAAGATCAGATAATTATTTTCACATTAAAAAACAAACAACGGCAACAACAACCAGCCAATCTTTTGGATTAGACTACCTGCCCTTTTAAAAATTAAGGAAAAAGCACACCAACTTGTGACTGCTTTAATATATTACTCCACCACACAGAATAACATGAGCTTTTCAGACCAAAGATGACATTAAGAAAGCAAAATTATCAACCCACGTCAGTGATTTATCTCAATTTCTAAATATTTGGGCCCTCTGTCATTCTTCTGTGCTTGCAGCTGAACATAAAGACTATATTTTATTTTTTTCTTTTTCTGCTTTACTATTTTGGAGAAAACTTATTTATATTACTAAGTGTTTGGATAGTCACTGTGATTGTCATTATATGATAGAGTCCAGGAGTTATGCAATAATCATAGCACTGATTCAAGAAAAATCAACCCTGAATGAAAGAAAACATTCCTAGCACCCAGAAAAATTTGAAAATATTGTGAGGGGTAGAGCTTATACAAACAAGTTAAAGAAATATACACGTATAAAATTACAGATATACATGTACTTAAAGAAATCATTGGGGGGGGAGAAGGGTCTGTAGAGATAGACATCTCTATATATAGAAATGTGCATCTAAATTCATAACATAACTTATTTGAATTGTTAAGAGCAGGCACCTGAATGCTAGCAACCTACCTATCAACCATCAGTGTACCGTAAGTAGCAAACAAAATTGTTGAGCATAACCTTTTCCAATTAAGAGCTTAAGATCTAGCGGCGCCATATTTACAGACATGAACCAGGAGAGGAAGTTCTTGAATAAAGAAAAATTAATGTCATGTTCGATTTAGTATTGGTAGTTGAACATTTTTAATAAGAAAACCTGTCTATTTAGCAGTGGTATTTAATAGCTATTTTTTTCTAAAATCTTTATTCAAATCTCAATATCATAATTACTAATAATAATAATTTCAATAGGTCTAATAATTATTTTGTCTATTACTATCTAATAATTAAAGAGCAAAAAGTAATTTAAAGCATGCAGTGTAACAAAGCTTGACACATACAGCTGAACACTGTGAAATGAAATAAAATAGCCTTCATCTATACAAAACCTCAGACTCAACTCTCCCTAGATCTTCCAATAAGATATTCATCCAAGGGATTAAATAATTTTATGAAGTAATTTTATGACCCCAATTTTGGACTGTTTTCCATAACCTTTTACTGTTACCATCCCTGCACTTCACTTTCCTCATGGATTGAACAGCTGTTTAGAATTTAGATACATCAAGTTTTGATGAGAACAATTCATCTAAATTTCTGGTCAATTACACCCAGTGAAAGTCATGATCTCCAACATTTGCATATACTGAACAGGCAATATGAAAGTAATCAGAAGATGACATAGGGAAAGCTCATCTATTCCATAAACATGGTACCTATTTAGGTAAATTACAAATTTTCATGTGCCATCCACTCTGGCCTTTATCACCATGTGCTCAGAAGGCATTTGCAAACTGTCCCATGGGAGGAACTGTAGGCACTTAATATTGGCCAAATACAGGTCAAGCAGGAGACAGTCTTTAAGCAAGTTCCTCAATTACCTCCATTACCAGGACCTTCTCCCAGTAAAAGCCCTGGGGCAAAGCAGTTTGCATGCATAGGTCAAACCTTTCTCAAGTGTTTGAAGTGAGTGTGGCTTCTACTCTGCATACAGCCTCTTGTCTTGCAAGAGTCCATCACAGCTAAGTGCTGCACGATGCCCTATACAGAAACAAAAGTTCATGCTGCTGATCTAAGTCATTGCCACAGTAAGGATATATTTTTCTTATAACAGCAAAGGAAAAAGAAAAAGCACACTACACTCGAATAACCTCTATTTGTAGGCATTGTCATGGTTTTAGTTAACCACAATCACCCATTAGCGGTAGCACGGAGTACTTACTCAACACACACCATGCAGCAGTTTTAACCAGTCTTCCTGGCCCATCAACTTACAGTTCACAAATCCTGATCTTTTGCCGCATATTTCTGCTTGTCTACTTGTATGTCTGGAAGCTATTTCTTGATCTTTCTAACTGACCAATAACAAAGCTGTGGCTTGATTTGTTGTCGTAGATGCTATATTTAAAGAAAATTCTCATATCCTTATTACTGCAGATAAGAAAACGGGAAACAGTCCTTCTGAGAGCCTCTGTCAGGTTTCATACTCATCACAAGCCAGCTGGTGCTTAAAATTAATTACAATTGGTTACCTTGGCAACACTAAATCATGCTTGAAAGTTTCAATATCATTTATCCTTACAAGTTTCCACAGCAATTTCAGTTGTAAGGGTAAAAGACTGGGGACCAAAGTTCAGAAAAAAAAAAAAAAATCTGAACTGCCACTACATCAGCACCCCTTTCTCTCTCTCTACCTTGCATAAGAGCATTCATAGCTTGTTGCATTGTCCTTTAAAAACATTTGAACTTTGGATATCTACCCTTAAAAGGCTATTCAGCAAATGCCTGCTGTTCCCATTAGACACCTACTGTTCAAGTCATAGATTCTTAGATCTCTGCTAAATTGATATTGATTTTATATGTTCAATTAAAAGCATACGATAACTGGCTTGAAAGGAAAGACAGAGGAGCTTGTATGTTATTTTTAAGTAAGGTAGAAAACAACAAAGCTACTTTCAAATACATCAGTCTCTTCTGAGCAGTCAAAATTTCCCCAATGATTTAGGATAAAAAAAGCATCAGGAGAACATTCATTAAGTCTTACTCAGTTCCTTACATTTGGAATAGAACCTTCATTTTCCCAGTAAGATGGGCTTTTCAGTATATAGATTTTCCTGAAGAGTGGGGGCTGGCAGGTTATAAGCTCTGTACCTAAGTGCTTGGGCATACTTTGATAACATTCCTTTTCCTACTTTAGTAACTTTGAATGATTTTTAAGTTAAAGTTGGTACTTCCTCTGCAACTGCCAAATTTGTAGCTTTTCTACTTGCTAATCTGCTGTATGGCCCAACACAAATGGATATTCTCATTTTATAATCCACGCCGCAAATAACCTACCCAGATACCCTCACAATAATGAGATCCAATATCCAGATGGATGCAGGCACTGACACTCCAGAAAACAGAGAGAATTTCACTAAGTTCTTCCCCTAGCAATTTTAGAGTCTAGAGTGAGGACAGAAGAAAGTAAATTGACAACTTCTGAGCTGAAGAATACAATGACTTCCATCAGGAAAAATACCAGCATAAAGTAGCATAAAATAATGTCTATTTAGAAGGTGAAGGATGAGGTGTAGTTAACCCTACCCTCAATAGAAATATGCATAAAGGCAGAGTTTTGGAATCTATCACAAAAGCAAGTAAAAGGCATTTCTTGTAAGCTGCTATTTAAAACATGTCCTCTCTTTCATTGTAAGATGTGAAAAATATGCTCTTTTGCATTTTTTCAGATCCACAGAAAATTGGAACCATAGAGACCAACTGAAACCATAGAGACCAATGAAAACTGTATTAGACCAAAAAAAGTAGACATGGCACACTAAGTTCCTCTTTCTTTTTAACATATTACATAGAAGTTTTCAGGTATTTCTTTCACACATAATATCATGATACTTAAAATCAAACTCTTTGAATATGAAAAAAAAAAAAAAAGCATGCGTTGCAGTGTAGGTGCAGGCTAACTGAACGCTGACCTTTCCCTGCTCTTACAGTGCTGCTTTCACTGGCACAAAACAGAGAAGTAGGCTGATCAACACCAAGGCCTCTATTGTCCGGCAGGCAGAGAAAGAGATAGAACTAAAGGGCATATAATTAACACACAACATTCCCCCTGAACAGGGATGAAAACACAGGAGCACTGGCAAGCGAAGTAGATGCACCTTTACTTGAAGTTATTAATTCATACAGCAGCATGTAACTGCTTCATTAACTCCACAGATCTGGGGCTGAGATGCATAGCCCTGCTTTGCCCTTTGGATGCTACTGCAGTCCAATGCAGTCTTTCATTACAATTATTATTAATTAAGAACTAATCAACAAGAATAATGACTAAAGAACCGAATCACTATCATAATACACAATACTTATGATAGTGAAAGTTTCTGGGGTAGTCACGGTCTATCAGAGCCTGTGGAGTTTTTTAGCTCAGTTCAAATGGAAGCCTTTAGCTAAAAATTATTTAAAGCTCACTTTTCCTCATTTCACTTTGCCCCCACACATCTTTCCTTGGCTACACACAGCTTTCAAGAAGCATTTTGAATTTTACCCTATGATACTTACACCACTGCATTGCTCACAAATAGAAAGAAAGAAAGAGTGTTTAAAACCTGATCAATTTTTCATAAGGTTCTTATGTATCATATAATCTACCAGCTATACTATTCCAGTTAGAGATTTCTTTAGATGAGACCCACCAACCAAGTTGAAATGTCCACTAAGGTGGATGACATCTTTAAATTTCTCTCTGCTAACAAATTATTAAAATTGCAGTTTGGGCTCAGATCTTCTATGTGACAGACTAGTATAGTACTTCCACTGTTTTACCTGGCTCTCTGTTTATTTGTTCTTAATCTTAGGCTGCATGTATGGGTATCTGCCCTCTGTGCATATTGCTCATCAGAGAACTCCAGTTGCTATGGTGATTGCTTAAAAAAAAAAAAAAAAAAAAAAAAGGAGTTGTGGAGGAGATGAATAAATGACCAATATCTAAAATGGGAAAATGGTACTTAAGTTTCAAGTTCTGATGGGACTGTTTGTGTAGGACTATATTCTCATTTATGAAAAAGGCAGATCTTTTCTTCTATTAATTTTTCCAGATTAGTACCTATGGTGGAAAGGATTATAAAAAAGGGTCAAGGTGAAACTGGGGAAAAAAAATAAAAATCTAATATTAATTCTGTACTTACCTAAGCATGTTTTTTTTGTTCTAGGATCTATCAAAGTGGGACAAAATTACTCTCATAGCAAAAAGCGATATAAATCACAAGGAAATTAAATAAGATGCCCAAGGCCAAAAAGGGTCATTGCTTCCTGCTACCTGAACTCAATCACTCTACATTACTGTTTCAGATAAAGATTTAATATATCAAACTCCTTAACTTGACAAAAAGGTGCATGTACACAGACACACTTCAGTATATTAGGTAATGAATATTTATACACTCACACAATTTACAAAGGAAGTACAGAATCAAAATCCAATATCTGATCAAAGCCAGCATTTAAGGCTTTACAATCCCTCAGTTTAAAGCTTAAATTGTCACAGAGATGTTTCCCTCAGTGAAACGAAAGAATACAATGTGCATTGGAATACTTAGATTACCTAGATAGTGCTTCATCAACTGCCATATCTCTCTGTAACTCCATCTGCCTTACTACTGCCTAGGAGGTAGATGACTGCAATCCTCTGATAGCCTCTTAGGAAGAATTTAGAGTCCCACAGTGTTCAAAATAAATTAGTGAAACTTCAGAACATCAAGTTTCTACTCCATGAAAGAGGAAAAAGAAGCTGAAGTTGGGACTAAGCCCAAGGTCACCAACATAAAAGGCAGCATCAGCAACCCCTCAGGGAATCCTGTGCCTTCAAAGAGTTTCCAACAGTTAAAACAATCACTTAAAATCTAGCTGGCTTGCTGCAAGTTGAATAATTAATATGTTATTAAAATCAACCACAGAAATAGATACCAAGAGCAGCACCTACTTCTAATATTCTATTACTGTTTTACACAAACATTCACTGTTACTACACGAACTTAGAGGCACTATGGTTAGATAACTATGGTTATCGTTAGATGTGTATGATGTTAGTTCAATGAACTATGTGAGGACAACTGATACATTTGAAGACAGCTCCATGGGCATGTATAGGAATCTAATGCCTAAGTAAAACTTCATTACTGGCATCATATCTGTCTAGTTCTGTTTAGCAGAGGAGGTAACTGCCTCTCACTCTAGCACCTTATGCATTGCCTGTCATAGCTTTAATTTTGGTGGATTTAATCAACATGCTAATATTCTTTTCATTTTAAGAGGTTCATCCACTGAGATGCATCAATGCTGGCATATGATAAACACTCCACTAACTGAAAGTTGTACCAAAAGTTCAAAACACTTGCATGCTTCAAAACAGCTGGATTTTTTTATTCACAAATTTATTGGAGAGTGTTTGCTTTTCAGCAGAAGGGAAACTTGCAATAGCTTTCACTATACCATTCTGTTTCCATAATTAGTGTTGGGTTCTTGGTCTCTCTAGATACATAGACTTTGTTCTGATTCCCAATTGAAAGAACAGGTTGTAAGCTATATAATATATAAATTATCTGGAAAGTAGCCATCATCTTCTCATTACTATAAGGATAACACAGTATGAATTTAACCAGGGCATTCATACAAAATTATGCTATTCATGAAAATATTCAAACACAAAAATGGTCTCACATACTAAGAAACACCATGGAGATACCTCTTTCATCTAAACTAATGAAATGGAAGAGTCTAATCCAAAAAATATTTAGACAAAGTTTCTGGTGAACTGTGCAATTATTGTCACTGTCCTCATTATTTATTTTTAAAACCTAACAAAAAAAAGTATGGGTTAGGTTAACTACTTTATCTGAGTGGAAGAAATAACTCTTATTTTCTTTCTCTGGTTTCAAAAGGCAGAAACAGGGCAGCAGTGCAGGCAGAAAAAAGAAAAACTATTTGGCAAGAGACAGGTGATTGTAAAGCCCATTACAATTCAGAGAACAAAAACTGCTTCAGCTACATTTTAAGCAGATACCTTCAGGTACCTTGTGTAATTTATGGATAGCTGCAGGTCTAGAAGCATCTATGACAGCTGCAGAATTCCATTCCTCTAATGAAGTTAACTAAAGGTATTTAAAAATGTCATTTCTTAATCTAAAACTGAATAAAAGCCATAATTTCTCTTATGGGTATTTACACATTTGAGATGAAGTGACTGCACAATAGGAATCCTAAAAGTAATTACTTCCCATACATTTATATTCTAGCTGAAAGAGCTAGTACCTGCTGGTTTCCTTTCCTATAGAGAATTACTTGAAGGTTTTTGCATTCTCTCCTAGGGGTGAAATACAATAGGAATCTACAGAGAACATCAATTTTCTTCACTTTTGTAATGTTTACAACTTCCCTGTAGTATTTATCAAGAAATATACAACTCCCCATAGTTAGAGCTGTGCAGGCGAACAGTAGGCATTCATGGGGTTGATGGAACTATTGATCATACAAACATTAAAATTATGTCTCCTGTAGTAAACGCCAATAAAACAGAGGTACATTAATCAGGAAATCAATATGCTTGTCAATAGAAAGGCTAACTTTGACAATGTAATGCAGCAGGCAGACCTACTGATGGTGGACCAAAACACAAGTAACCCAGGTAGTGACCTTTCTGTTTGACTTCTGGCTGTGATGAAATACTGAATGAATAACCGGAACATACAGAATGAAAGGAAGGAGTAAAGGAGTTGGCTGTTTAAATCATTCTGTAGAAACAAACTAAATTTTTGCTACAGTGACCTTTAGTTGTTCACTTTAAAGCAAACAAACAAAACAACCTCAACAAACCATCAATTATTTCCACAAATAATAATAATTAAAAACACCCTAAAAAAAAAAAAAAGTAATAGTAAAAACCAACAATGAAACTCCAGCCTTCGGGTTTATGGTTTTTACTATGTCTAACAGACAGTAACAGTAGAATAAACTTCTAAAATTATTTGATGCTTTGAGGAAAAACCAAATAATTTGTATCATTTGCCCTTTAAAACGTTAATATTGTCCTTTTATGAAACAGGTTCATTATTCATGCCTTCAAAGACTCTTTTAGGTAGAAGCTGTGCTTCAGGTATGATCTGTCTATTAGATTTGTAATAAAGAAACACATTTTCCTGGATAAGAACATCATATTATTTTGTCATCTTCTTTGTATGGGTTAACTGAAACTACCTATTTGAATCCCTGAGGACAAAGTTAGACCTTAACAGATGCTACAGCTTATCTAAGCCCTCCACCCTGAATAGTTCAGACTCAGCACTAGGCTGCAAGCTTTGGAACAATTCAGTCGTTTGTTTTTTTTTTTTGTTTGGTTGGTTTTTTGTTTGTTTTTGTTTTTCCATTTGTTAAAGTACACCAACTTACTGACCAAACACTTTAAAAATATATGTGAAAAAAACAATTCTAAATGAGATAATTGAGAAAGTTATTTTCTGAATTATACCTAAATACTGTACATATTACTTGATGAAAATACACATTAATTTGTATTCATTATTTAATATGTATTAAAAATATATATTAATATAAAAATACATATTAAATTAAAATACATATTAAACAGAAAGAAAAAATGACAATAGGCAGCAGGTGATGTTGCAAATGTAACTATAAAATAAATAACATGCAAAAACATTTTTACATGGTTTAAAGGTGGCTTTTTTTTTTTTTTTTTTTTTTTTTTAGAATTTCAGAATATTTGTTTGGGAGGATAGTTGTGACTTTGTGACTTATAGGAAATGTTTTGAAACACTGTAATTCTCTATGACATAAGAAAAACAATTCCACCCATTACAACAAAATATTTGTGATAAATACAAAGATACAGACCTTTCTTGTTTTAAGCAGCTGCTCTGGCTATCTCCTAGATCTGTTTTATATGTAAATCATATAACCATTTTCACAAAATGAGCAGTCATAAAAGATTTCTGACATTCTGTAACTCTCATTTCACTTCCATATCTCAACTAATATGTTATATACCAATATGCTTTTCAAGCATGCATTACTAGTCCTCATGCCAAAACAGAAAAAGCTATTCTTGGAGCCAGACACAATATTTTCAGTCTCATAAAATTTACTCCAAAAACAAAGATGACAAAAATCTCTCTCTCCATCACCATCTTGAGAATAAAAAGCTGTGGATTCATTTTAGGATTACTTTTATATGTATGTTGAAATAAAAATTGATCCGACTCTAACCAAAATATACAGGAATTCTACAACATAAACCCGCATGTTGTTAATAGCTGATATCTGGGTGTGAAGTTTAAATTCTTAAAGTAATAGTGCAACATCTCTAAATGTTGTACTCCTAAAATAACTTGTGAAATGTAGTTAATTTTCTCTTTTCCTCAATTACAAAAACAAACAAACAAAAAAACACATTGTTTTCTCTCTGTCAATGACAAAAATGACAACTTTCATTTTCTTTCTTTGCCTATATTTTTGTTTGTTTGTTTGTTTGTTTTTTTAACTGTTACTGCTCTGGTGCTAAACATTAAAAGGCCATACCTGGCACAAGCCTAGGCAGCTATTTTTAGGGCAATTTTGTTTGAGTATTTATGGGCTTACATAAAACATCCTTAAGTATCAGAATTCTGGTGCTTGTACCTTGTGATGCTCCATGTTTTTTTAGAGTGAAATCTTGAAAAGGCAATCCTCCTCAGATAACTCCAAAGTCACATGCTTGATTCAGACATAAATGATGACTTTGTAAAAGAAAAAGTTTGGAACATTTGCTCATCTAGGTGCACACAGACATCATCACCTTGTAGCCTGATCTCATTTGTTGTTTATGCTGGTTCTTATACCAGTGTTGCTGGAATAGAAAAACATTCCATGGCACTAGAAACAGATATTTTAACTAAGATTAATGTCATCCACTATGATAACCTCTCTCCTGTTTTATTTACATTTTTGTGCTGGTATGTGGAATCATGAGGCCAAGCAGTTTCTATCCACTCCAGTGTTTTATTGTTAGACAAGCTCCTCCACTTTTACTTTTGGTCAACTCCCTTCATTTTCAAAATAATTCCACTCAAGCCTGAAAAAATGTTATTTTTTGTTGAAGATATTTATGGAGCAGCAGTCACCATGCAGGATAAGTGCTATAAATTTATTTTTATACTTACCACATTATTTCCCTCTCAGACACATATACTGACCCAGTTACAGTGCAAAATTAATATGTACTTCATAACTGAATACAGTTCTAGTTTTGAAAACCAAGTTAGAGAAAATTATGTTGGAGAACTAAGGTTATAAAAAATTTTCCCATGACAGGTAATTATAAGGACATTCATCACTCACCTCTCACCATAGAAAAATTGCAACACAATCTCCTTCAGCAGGAAGACAACTAGAATATAACCAGTTTATCAGAGCTTCAATATGTTTGGGGTATGATAGCAGCAGACTCTAAAACCTGCTGGCAAACAGGAAAACTTTGAAGAAGCTTGCCTTCATCCGAGTCTCTCACAGTGTCCTTACAGCTTCCTTTAAGCACCTTTTCTTTAGAAAAATTTGTGTTCACTAAAACTGCTAGTCACAGAAGTGACTATATAACATGCATGAAGCCATAATGATCGTAAGCTTTTGCCACATGAGCTTAACTAAAACTCATTTCTTTGATTTGGCTATCCAAAATCACTCTTCATATGAGAACTACAGAGAAAAACGTAAAACTTCAAATTGAATCTATGACTGTAAAGTTTAACTGATGAGATTGTTTTATAAATTAACTAGAGTTACCACAGTTGATTCCCTCTTAAAAGTTGCATACAAAAATATTAGGTATGCCTTTGTTACTAACAACAGTGCATAATTGTACATCATAAGAAAAATAAACCACTCAGAACAATATGCCAGCAAATTTGAGGTTAATGTCAAAATACATACAAAAATGCAAAAATGACATCCTTCCAGTGTAACTGCATATTTAGGAAAGTTTGCCAAGAACATTAATTGAATTGCATGGAAACATATAAGATAGTAGAAAATTAATCTAAATAACAGAAAATGGTCAGGGAGGTCAGTTTTCCAGGGCTAAAAAAGGAAAATACATGAGGTAATTTGGGAAGGAGACAATTGTCTTATGTGAAGTTGTGAAGACAACAGATATTTATAAGGGGATGAGGAAACACTTTAGATTACTGGAAAGGATGTATGGCTAAGAAAAGAAAGCCAGGTAACTACACAGTTTGAAGATCAATTTTTGTTTTCATTTTCTGCTACTCAAGCAAGTTCACAAAGAGGAAGAGGAGAAACAGAATTTCATCCCAGGGCAGCAAAACATAAATTTCCTTCTTGTCCCAATTATGATCTTCCCTTCTTTCACTTCTTAGTTTTAACCAGACATAAAAAATCTGACAAATTGATTTAATGATAACATGCATAAATTAATATAACATATTACTGAAATTGGATTGTGATGTATCAATAAAAATGTCTTTATATATAATTTACCTGGTATTTTTATTTTTTGAGCATTTGCTCAGAATAGGAGACAACAAACATTGCCATTTATAGCTATGCTATAGGAAGCATAGGAGCACCACAAAATGTATTTGCTCAAAAAACAGAACTCTTTGAAAATTAGAACTGTAAAGTAACTAGGATTTTTCCACATTCAAATTTGAAGTTTTCTATAAGCTTCTGATTCAGATGTAGTTTTGCACCAACATAATCACATAAACTAGAAAATGCTTGAAAATGAATGTTAACTTCCAGCTGTTTTTGACCTCTCATTCAAAAAGGTGTCAGCTTTCCAGTCATAATACCAGCTGCAAAGCAGTAGCAATTTGTAAATACTATCCAAAGAGAAACAGAAATGTTTTGGAGAAATTCAGAAGTCCCCTACTACCAATTAGACTTTGTCATATCACACGTTCACTGACAGATCTAGTAATTACCTGTAGAGCATCTAAAGACTGAAGAATGAAATCTTAAATGTCAAGACTGTTATTTTTATTTATTTCTTCACATAACTGTAAACCTATCAGTGTACACCACAAAAACATTCAAGCTGCTTTAATAACTAGCTGTCAACTGTAGTTACTGTGCCCTATCAGTAATAACAGAAAGATCTGGGGCATTCCATTAGAATTCACGTGTATTTTTTTTTATTTTTTTCCTTTTGGTGACAATTAGAATTGATTCATGAAAAAGAGTCAGCTTTTTTTTGTTGTCATTGTTTCATTTTTTTTTGTTGTTTGTTTTTCATTTGCTGTTGTTGTTTTTGTTTTTAAATGAATGTAATTGATATTTTAGGCTGAAATTTACAAGTGTTTGCCTTCTCACAGTACTCACATGAAAACGTGTGTCCTGAACAGGAAAAATATTATGTAAATATATCAAAATATTATCCCTATTTTTAACTCCACTAGAGGACAGAGGCTTTACTAGAAAGTGAGTCATTTAGAGGCTAACTTAAAACTTAGAGATGACAGTGAAACACACTCAGATCTTAACTGAGATAGGAGATCTGCTATGCTCGGCACTGTAGAAATACATAGAAAAGACCTGCTGGGTAAGGGAGGGAAATTATCTCTGATTTTCATTTTATATCTATATACATTAATAAATAAATAAATAAATAAATAAAGGAAATGTCATGGGACACAAAGACCATCAGGCTGGCAGAGACCAATACTAATCAGGGTATTTTTCCAACAAAAATGCAAGATTCCTAGGGCCTTGGAAATGAATGGAATAAATAAATAAATAAATTGATAAACAAATAAATAAATAAATAAATCCTTTCATGGCACATACGAATCATCAATTTCTTCAGGATATCGGATTGATGAAACTGTTTGAATGGATTGTCTTATTTATTTCAGTACACATTCTTTAAAGAAAGAATTTCATCATCATAAAGAATGTTTTTTTGAGTTATCTTGGCTAAAGCTATTTTGCACTAAAACTAATCTTTTCCAAAATGTCTCAGATTCCTTATATAACAGATAAGACCTGAGCTCAACAACTCATACCTCTTCATAAACTGAACTATCTTATTTCCAGAAATATGGATTGAAGGCAAATGCAAGGCCTATGCATGATCATTCCCGTTTTATTTGCTGCCCTGAACCTTTAAACTTCCACTAAATATCTTTAAGAGAAGTGAGAAAACTAGAAATGAGAGAAATCGTATTCTCTCTCTAGTGATGAAAGAAAGCATAACACCAAGATGTTGTTAAAAAAAAAAAAAGGAAGAAAGAAAAAAGAGCAGATATTGACTCAAACAGAATCTGAAGTGAATGGAATTTAATCAATCTCATCTACTGAAAATAAACACTCTTTGGCTGATTAGAGAGCAAAGCAGTTATCTGCAAATGACTGCCTTAATTTATGCTGAATTTTGCCTCATTGCCATTCTGCACTTTATCTGAATCCTGAGAGGAAAAAAGAAAACAAAAGTGGTGAATAGAAGATAAATGAGATCAGAAAGAAGAAAAAGTGTCATTTATTTGCAATACAGAGAGGCGTTTCTCTCAAGCTTTTTTTTTTTTTTTTTTTTTTTTTTGAGTTTATTTTTCAGGAGGATTAGCTGAAATAAAGCTGCTGAAATACAACTGGTCAAAGAGGGTTTATTTGGTTAAAAGCTTGAAAATCCTCTATGATAACCAGCCAGTTTCATAACTAGTATATATTTTCATCAAGGCAATAATTAAAAATCAAATTTCTGTTCAAATTGCGTTCCTTCAAAAACCAGGAACAAGTCCTACTCTTTTTGTACACTAATGCCTTGGCACTGGCACGTTTTACCATTTTTATTAGTAAAGGCCTTACACTTTGGACACAACTTCCTGTAAGTTCAGCTTCAAATTAACTGAACATTCAGATGTGAAATTCAGATTTAATTCCTTGTGTACCTGGTCTTCAATGATATTTACCCAAATACTACCTGACCATTTTTTCTCCTACAGCTACATTCACCTGATGATTCAAACAGAGAAACTAGATGAATCTGTGAATATTTCTGCAGAGATTAGGTTCATGAATGCTTGCACTTTCACATCAAAATATATTGCCATATTTTATGAACAATGAAAAACTGTGAATAATGTACAATGGCCATTTATTTTAAACGGTCACAGAGTTTGATAACATTTAAAATATTATGTAGTCCCTTGTGATTCCTGTAGTCATATTGGTATGTTAAATTAATTATACTAAGTACACTAAAAAAAAAAAAAAGTTTTTTTTAAAAGAAGAAAAAAAATAAAGAAATCAGTAAGTGCCATTAAACTACCACGTCTATTAAGATGAGGTGTAAAAATGATAGGTTGGGATGGGTTGATAGGTTCATGAGACAGATGAAGTCTGTTTTTAAAAGAAGTAAAGGACCTTATCTACATTTTAAAGCAAAAATAGCATCAATTACATACATACATTTCAGGAAGATCCCCATATAATGTAAATTAAACATAAATCATAAAAAGTCTATTAGTATCACCTAAAATCAGAAAAATACATATTGACAAATAATATATTCCAATATTGTGTGTGTATATATACATATTCAAAGCTGTTCTATTTGTTCAAATATGAGAATAAAGTATCGTGGAACCCTACGAAGAAGAATGGCACTGGGCCTGTTCAGCCTGGAGAAGAGGAGGCTAAGGGGAGACCTCATCGCAGTCTACAACTTCCTCGTAAGGGGGTGTCGAGAGGCAGGAGACCTTTTCTCCATTAACACCAGCGACAGGACCCGCGGGAACGGAGTTAAGCTGAGGCAGGGGAAGTTTAGGCTGGACATCAGGAAGGGGTTCTTCACAGAGAGAGTGGTTGCACACTGGAACAGGCTCCCCAGGGAAGTGGTCACTGCACCGAGCCTGACTGAATTTAAGAAGAGATTGGACTGTGCACTTAGTCACATGGTCTGAACTTGGGTAGACCTGTGCGGTGTCAAGAGTTGGACTTGATGATCCTTAAGGGTCCCTTCCAACTCAGGATATTCTATGATTCTATGATATAAGAAATGAATTGCAGCAAACACTACCATTTTGCTCTGCAGACAGTAAGGTGAAAGGAAACTGAGAATTCCTGTAAACTGTGCTAAAAACAGCTTTTTCCAGATGTTTTTCCAAAAGTATAATTCTCATCATTACAAAAATGTATCTAATGCAGATATGGTAAACCTCCCAGTCAAACACAAGAAGTTGCTTATTACAGAGTCAACAAAAATGGGTATTTAGGCTAGACAGAATGCTCTTACTAAGAAACAAGTGAAGTTACAGGAAAGAGTTCATGAACAGCTTTTCCAAGCAAATTAGAATAAGTTACACTCAGGATCAAAGACTCAGTTTGCAAAGGTATCTTTTTTTTTTTTTTTTTTTTTTTTCCTCCTCGTTACTTTCTATAACCAGTATCTGGTCATATATTTTATGATAGGTAGGAAGATGAATCCAAATTTCATCTATGATTTTGTATGAAATCAGAGGGAAAATATTAAAAGAATCAATACTTCTTATCACTGAGATGGAAATATGGCAGTACCTGGTTTCTCAGTTTTCCCAGAAGAATGGCGGTCAGAAAAACACAGTAATCCCCATGAACCCTGTCTTTAAATCTATTAATCTCTATTCTATTGAGACTATTTCTGAAGTCAAACCTATAGGTCAACCTATATCCTACTAAAGACACCATACCCTTGATAAAAATTGGCAGATTAGATAACTGATGGACAACTTCACTCTTGTTTCTCAGAAAACTACTGTATGGTCCTTCTGATAACTTTTTTTTATCATACATCTATTATTTACTAACAAACCAGTGATAAACACATGTATTTGGAATTAGTCAATGTTCTTCTCTTCCATTTTAGTGCCAGACAAATAAAAGCACAGATCTCAGTTCCTAATGAGAGGACAAAGGACAATTGGTTACTGTGCATGTTTTCTGTAAAAAAGGTCACTGGCACCCCATTTTCCTAAGCTGTGTTTATCTTCTAGTTATCACATTCCTGAAAAACACATGAGGTATTGACAAAGTGCCTTACTTCTGACATCCTGCAGAATTGTTCCAGAAGCCCTTTTACACATACAGTCTGTAAGTCACAATCTAAAGCTTATAGTTTCCTTATTAACTCTTCCAGACTTTTCAATAAAAAAAAAAAAAAAAAAAAAAAAAAACACTAAACTTGTATATAACACTTCTAAGCACAGAGACAAAGAGATGTTGGCCAGCTTTATATTGTATCTTCCAGCAGTTCTTTGTAGGACAGCGTTAGTAAGAGTTTTGCATCTGTTAACCTTGTTCTCACCAACAAAGAGGACCTGGTGGGGAATATGAAACTCAAGGGCAGCCTTGGCAACAGTGACCATGAAATGGTGGAATTCAAGATCCTTAGTGCAGTGAAGAGGGTGCACCAGCAAGCTCACTTTCCTGGATTTCAGGAGAGCAGACTTCGGCCTCTTCAGGTATCTGCTTCGAAGAGTACAATGGGATAAAGCCATGGAAGGAAGAGGAGTCCAAGAAAGCTGGTTAGTACTCAAGGATCACCTCCTCCAAACTCAAGAGAGATGCATCCCAGCAGAGAGGAAACCAGGCAAAAATGTGAGGAGGCCTGAATGGATGAACAGAGAGTCCATGGACACACTCAGACACAAAAAGGAAGCCTACAGAGGGTGGAAGCAAGGACGGGTAGTCTGGAATGAATACAGAGAAATTGTCTGAGTTTCCAGGGATCAGGTTAGAAAGGCTAAGGCCCCCACGGTTGTTACACTGGAGGGAAGGAAAACCACCCACAAGGACCTCGACAGGCTTGAAATTTGGGCCCATGAAAACCTCAAGAAGTTAAACAAGGCCAAGTGCAAGGTCCTGTCTCTGGGCTGGGGCAATCCCAAGCACAAATACAGAGAATTTGGGGTGGGATCAACTCACTTGATCGTTTCTGTGATAACATGCTTGCAAAAAAGCTACCCACAGATTCAGTTATCAATGAAAGACCTACTTTTCTGAGTATTTTTTGGTGATACAAATATCAAATTAGCAACACTGTTGCAGATTTAATGTTGCTGTTGCCAACAATTTTATAACTGAATTTTAAAAGGGCAATTACTCCACAGCTGTTGATTGATACTAAACTAACACAATCTTTGTGCAGTTTAAATACCACAAGTGATGCACCTGTTTCCAATTGAATTATTAATAGCACTGTCTACTATAGTTATCTTTCTATTTGTGTTAGTACACCTTAAGAAGGGAATTGTTTCTTAACTGTATATTTATCTTTCACTTTTTAACTTCCATTTCATCTTTTAAATTGCAATCTTCTAAATTATTTTACTTCATATGTAATTAATTCAAAGAAATACAATAAAAGACACTCTTGCTTGTGTATGCTATTTGCATTCCTTCTCCAACATGTATCTTCTCAACACTTAACAGGCCCTCTACACTCAGAAACAGGTTATTAGCAACAGACACTTCTACAGATAACAGATCCTGTTAAAGTGCAGTAGTTTTTTGTTGGTGGTGATGGTGTTTTTTTGTTGTTGTTGTTGGTTGGTTGGTTGTTCCACTGCATACCACAGAATTATACACCAGGACAGATTGGACAGAACATAGTTGGCTTGAATTATAACTACAAATACTAAAATCCACATTAGAGAATTAGCTCAGATTATTAGAACAGACACAGAGTATAACAGGAGAGCAACCAAATGCTTCCTGTCTACTACTACTGTAAAATACAACTGCACAGTAAATGGTATTTTGTTTTCCTTTCAAGTCTGCACTTCTCATTATCAGAAAAGATATAGGATAGGGAAGGCAGTGATTTAAGATGGTAAGACTACTATGGTGGGTTTGCATAACCATGACTTATTGACTCTTCTGTTCTTTCTGTTCTTTTTCAGATTCCAATTATCATTGTTTTATAGATACCAAAAAGATCACATAGATGCTGTGGGATTTTTTTTTTTTTTTTTTTTTTTTTTTTAAGGGAAAAGGGAAAACGAAAAGGAACAGGAAAATAGAAGGAAATGGGAACAGGAACAAGCCTCATCACTCCCTAGCAATATAAAATTGAAAAATAATAATAATCAGTGGAAAAAGACTTCAATGGATTGTGAAATTCCTGTCACAGAAAATGGAAAGCCTCAAGTAAGAATAGCCATCAAGGTAGAAATTCTTTAACAGCTTGTGTTAGTTTCTAGTTTATAGAAATATATTAAAAAGATGTGTCATTTCTGATGCATTTCATTCAGATTACTACTTCAGTGCAAAATGATATTGCCATAGTCTTAACAATTATAGATGTTTCAGCATTATCAAAGCAGCAATGTTATACTTATTAACTTACATAGAATTTAATGACATTAAGGCACTCTGTAAGTTTGATTAAATAATGGTAGTATAACTAATTAAATATATTTTGGTCTATTAACAAGTGACTCAAATCATTACATTAATTTCTGGTAATATTCCAAAATGTTACCTAATCGAGCCTGTAGGTACAACTAATTTGTTCAAACAAATAGCATTGTACATTCCCCCCATTTAACTTAATATGTTAATTAAGTTGTTCTTATTATCTTAATCTTCAACTATGAAAATGGATACGTCAATCTCCCAGTTGTTCAAGTAAAATCCCTATAATCTTGTGACTTTGCCTCTTAATAACTAGGTATATTTAAAACCTCCAGAGTAGCCAAGTTAATTCTGCTGTATAATAGTCACTGTTGTAAAATTTGACTTTTACTGCATTCCAATTCTCAGAACCAATTAGCACACTTTATGACTCCATTTGGAACAACTCCAAGTTTACAACCATATCACTATACTTCATTATTACTTTATTTAAACAGTCTGACTTAGACCCTTGCTACTGTAAGGTGGTCTGCTATCAAGTTCTGGAAATATAACATATATTAAACAGATGTCAACACTACAGATTTTTAATTAGCTGCTCTCACTTTGTAATATTTACTTAAGCTCCTGAGTACTAGAACCATTTAGTGCCAGTGAGGTATGATGTCCTTCAAATTGGACAAGAGGGGCAAACTGGTCATGGGAATGAAAACAATAAAAGGTCACAGTCAAGTCTGAATGTGGAATAGCTACAAGACACTTCAGGTAATAGCTTGACAGTGTAAATGTGGCACACAATAGAAAAGTCTAAGAAAGTCCTCTAGGGTTTGCTCTTGGTTTTCAAGCACTCAGAAACACTGAGATTTTGGTAAGTACCTTGATCTTGTGACTTGCAATCTGCTATTGCAGCAAATAAATAAATAAATAGAATGTGTTTATCAAGGTCCAAAGAAATAGTCAGAGGAGCAGATTAAACATGCAGTGGAAGAGTACTGCATGTCACCTACCTTTTTCCCCTCAACACATCATTGTTTTTCATAGTGTTTCCTCACACGAATGCTAAAGAGAAGAGAAAGACAGGTAATTCAGAGGCTAAGATGTGTTGCCATTTATTTAGAGGATACTTTACCATAAAACTATTTGCTGCTCTGGTTTAGCTAACAGCCAGAAACCCTGTGGGATGGGTATCCACCTGACAACTCTGAACTCCCAGAAAGCTTTCCTGACTACTTCATGAATCTCTTCCTACTTTCAACTTTTTGAAAGGGTATAGTTCAATGTTACTGCTAAAACAACTTGGGGACTCAGCAAGATGTGTCTGATAAACAGCTAACTCAACATTGTTCTTTCTATGTTTTGGCTTTGGTAGTGCAAAAAAAGCTCTCAAGTATAGTTTCTGTTGCAATATTTAAGACGAGTTTATCATAATTTCTAGGAAATTAAGTCCTAAATTTGCCCCTTAGAAAAAAACATAAAATAAAAAATTATCTTCAGCTATCAACATGAAAGATATTAAATATTGCATCAAGAAGTTGAAACAAAACGTTCCATTTTTTCCCCATGTTTTTCTCTACCAAGTGTGCAACTCAGTTGCATTTTGAGGAGAAAATACACCAACATCCAGAAAGGATCCAAAGGTACAACAATCACACTTCTCTAATGGAAAAACTTATGGGTACTAAGGGAAATTAAGCTAGATATTTTTGTGCAGTGAGATGAAAGTTTGGATAATGAATGAGAAAGGTAGTAGAAGCCTGATTCTTGACCCATTGTTAAGAAAGCCAAGGAGAAAACATTTGTGAGCTGGGGATTATACTGTTAAAATTATATATTTTATTTATAAATAGAGTGGGTGCTATTTTCTGTTGACTGTCAAAAATGGCTATATGTGTTTGGGGGAGGGAATTCATTTTTTGTTTGTTTCTTTTGTTGTTGTTGTTGTTTTTGATTTCACTGTGAAGGACCTTATTTCCAGACACTATTAGAATCTACAGAAAATACCGAATGTATCTTCCATCTCCACAGAGTCCTTGTTAACAACAATCCCTGATTTTGTTTCATGATTTCTTCTTTCCTTAGTAAAACAAAAGTAACGGCAACAATAACAGGCTATTATTTAACTTCCAGCAGTCTAACTATCATCTAGATTAAGGAGAAATGAGTTGTCACCTTACTGATCCAAAATCCCAAGAGATAGGAAAAAACATTGGTCTGCAAAGCAGGAACATCCCACATAAACTAAGATCCCCTTTCTTCCTGCAATCTCATACTATGAAGTGGCCAAAAATGGAAAGGACCCTATTAACGAGTCTTCAACCTTTTGAAGACCAAGTGCTGTAGGCAGCATGTAAGCTTAACAAAAGTCCCAACTCCTCATGACAGTGTTCTTTAAGGCACCATTCAGTCCCAGAGTTAGCAGGGTATCCTGCTGTATCCTTCTGCAGGATACAGAAAGATACATGCTGTGTCAGGGTGTGCAGCATCTGAATGAGAATCCGTCTACTCTGACCACTAAACAAGAGCTTTCTTATAGAAAGGTCAGAACTGAAGAGAGGACAGGCAATAACATCACTGAAAAGAGGCTATATCCTGGTGGCCTCATAAAAGCAAGTGCCAGGATGAAAACAGCTGCCTCCTCTAAGGTGATTAGTTCCTTTTCCTGAAGAGGAAGAAAACTGTAGCTGAGAAGATAAATGAACTCAAAACAGGCAAATTTTACCTGCATAAGGGTCCGTGAAGTTCATAACTCCCATGTGGATTTTCAAATGACCTCTGCCCTCGCTCTTTTTTTTTTTTTTTTCCACACAAAAAATCAAGACCATGTAAATTCTGCTTCAAGTTTCATTTTGAAAGGCCTGCACAGTCTTACTGAACATATTTCAAAGAACTAATACAATACTGCTAAGCTTTTAAACACATCATGATCCTCAAAATCTAAAACTTCACTCTTATTTTTAATCTATTTTCTAAAGTAAATAAATCTAACATGAATGTGCCAGGTTTTTGCATGCTTCTTTTTGCCTCTTACTTCCTCCTAACAAGTAAATTTCCAACTGAGGAATACATTTTCATCAAACCTGAATATTACTGAGGTTTTCAAGATAATAAAAAAATATATATATATATATATATATATATATATATATATATAAATAAAAAAATCAAAAAGTTTTCAAAGCTTCCTTCTTAGCTTTGACACACACTTTAAATGCATCAGTTCCAAACTAACTTTGTACCTTGGGAATTTAATGCATTAGAAGTCCAAATTCATAGATCTGCGCTTATGCAACTTTAAATATGTATGTATTAATATGTATGCATGTTATTTGTATATGTATGTATTTTATTTGTCATACATCAGATTTATCTATATCTGTAACAAAATAAAACAAAAAAAAAAAAAAAAAAACAAAACAACAAAAAAAAGACAGTACACTGCATCTTTTCTGCCAGGAAAATTGGTAAGTGTATGAAGGTGAAAAAAAATCAGGCCAACTGAGATTTTTTGGCTGAAAAGTACGTAATGTAAAATTGGCAAGACACCCAGGAGGAAAGCTATGGGAAGATTCAGGAAGTTGGCAAGCACAGGAAAGTATGTGTACTTCCTAGAGATGGTAAAATGGTCATCTCCCTTTCGTATAGCATATAAAGTGGGTATAAAAAAGATCAAACGGTAAAAAGCAATTAACCCCTTGGCACTGGGAACTGGGATTTCCTGACACCAACTGCTAATGCTGGCCTTAAGGGGTTATAGGATCAAATAATAATAAGCCAAGTCCTGAAATAAAAGCTATCATTTTAGGCAGCGAGGGAAGGCATTTCAAGTACATTCTGGGCTGCCAGGCTAGTACGGTACAAGGGGAAGGGCACAGAGGAGAAATACTCTGAAAGATAAGGTAAAAATAGTTTTCCAGATTTGGACCCAAACAGATTTCTTTCAACCTATCTTTTCTTCTTTGTAACTTTAATGCACTGTTTTGCTCTATATCTGTCATGTGTGACTTCACTCAGCTCCTCTCTGATACAGAGAGAAATTTACCTTCCGTTTTCTGAGCAAGTTCTCTCTCATTTTGTAATCAATTTCTGAACGGTTTCCAAACTAGCTGTACATGGTTTACTTAATTGCCTTAAGCATTATGCTTCTCTTACTTTCCGTCCACAAAGAAGGTAAAAGAAAGGAAAAGAAAAAAGGTAAGTGACAACACAGTTCCTTAACATCAACAGAAACACTGGCTAACCTATCTCAGAATTGACACAACTGGAAAAGCCATAAACCTATGCTTATGGTAGAGGGGTTCTTTCTTTGTTTTCAAAAAGGCCATTTGTTCTAGGACATCTCAGAATCTACACTTATGCATTCATAGTCTATTGTTTACTTATTTGCTAATTTATAGCTCTAAATGGCTAGAAAATAATATAAAATTTGTATAGAGTAATTACTGGTTTTTCATATTGGATAATCAGTTATAATATTATATATTATTATATAATTATATATCTTACTATACTATAGTAAGTTACTATAGTTATATAGTAATATATATAAGATATATAGTTATGATAAGATATATAATTATAGTTATATATATTATATATATAGTTATAGTTATCTCATTACTATAAGATATATAGTTACTATATATCTTCATGTTATAATATATAACATATAATAACTCTTTATGAATACAGGATAAAGCTGATAGTTTTTCTGTAGTTCAAACTAAATACCTAGAATCTGTCATATAAATGTTCATTTTATCACGTACCTTCAACTGGTGTAAATATTTCTAGCCCTTTCTGAAATTAATGAAACTTCATTAATTTCCAGTAGTTGAAAATACAACATGGTTAGATTCAAAAACATTTATTAGCATAAATTCATCTCTTACCACATTGAAAACATAAGGAGAAAACCTTTCATACAAACCTCTGATTTTTTTTTTTTTTCAGACTAGTTTAGGTAACTATAGGACATACGATCAATTTAAATCTGAGATATAATCTGCCTAGAAACAGCATGACAAACTTAGCACGTCTGTTCATATGTCACTCTATTGGTGA
This sequence comes from Anas acuta, assembly GCF_963932015.1. Classification (NCBI taxonomy): domain Eukaryota; kingdom Metazoa; phylum Chordata; class Aves; order Anseriformes; family Anatidae; genus Anas; species Anas acuta. Next base: position 27,667,839 of record NC_088986.1, on the reverse strand, counting down.
TAAGATGATAAAAAGGGCTCTGGTTTGGCATTATGTACTGCAGCAATGAACTTATGCTTACATTGAGGTTCACATGTGCAGACCATAACAATTTATTATAATTGGATATCTGAACCTTGACAAGAGTTAATAAGAGGATCACCCAAACAGCCTTGTCCCCACCACTGTTTCTTAAGGTCAAAAAGGATTTCAGCAGACCCATCTCTTCTCAATAGTTAACATGTATCACCATAGAATACTTTGCAGCTAGAAGCACCTGAAGGTGGCTGCAGTGGGATTCCTGTGATATACACGCAACATTCTTATATTTACTACAGCTTCATTCCTTCCTATTCCACTCATTCATGCGTTACTCCACCTCTCCAAAATTTAAGGATTACAGCGTTGTTCTCCATTCAAAGCACACAGAGAAGAAGACAAGCCATGGATAAGGAAAATTCATGCTAATGACATCCTCCAGACCCTCATTGCATCTTGCAGTGACTACATACCTTACCTTTTGTAAAGGAACATATAAAATAAATAATAGGAAGAAAATCAGGGCTGAGCTGGGGAAGTCTGTTCCTCTGTATAGGACGACATAAATTATGCTTAACATAATTCCTGGCAGATGTTTGCATAGCCTGCTTTAAATAATCTCTTCCTAAGACAGGTGTTCCACCACAAAACAGTCTACTGTTTTGTCCTGACCTAGCTTCTACACTGAAATACTCCTTACAGCAATCTGAAAGCAGTTCCTAGTTTTTTGATCCACCCTGAATATGAAGAAAAAAAAATATTTCCTTCCTCTTTCAGAAACTTTTTGCCTGTTGTGAAGTATTTATCATAATGCCCATTCTCATCTTTACAAACTCCTCATCCCTAGGCCTAACAAATCCACATCCCTTATCTTCTTAGACATACTTCTTAAATGTATGGACATCTTAGGATTTCCCTTGGATCTCCTTCTATGCCATCCATGTTTTTCTTGAAAGCATATACTATATGAGGAATATTATTACCTCACATTCGATTTATGATTAATTATAACTTGAAGATCTTATTAAAGAAAATGTTCTTACTAGATTTCATTTCAAATATCATTCTCCACCTCATGTTCATGCAACTGACCATTTGCAAGTATAACAAACATCATATTTATATCACATAACTCCCTCAAGTCAACAAATATATTTGGGAATTATAGCCTACTGAGTGACTATAGTCCTTCCCAATCTCATTATCTGCATATGGAATATAACAAAGAAACTGCTTATCATATCAAGAATATTCAATCAGACCAGACTTAAAAGCACAACATCTAGAAGACCTGCATGGAAGGAGTATTAATCTCATTGTTTTCCCCACTCAGGTTAAGTTATCCAAATACTCAGTGTTCAAATAACAATGAATCATTTTTAACTTAATACGGTTTGTTGAAACTGATACTCTGTCACTGCAAAACAGTAGTTCTTTATCTAACCTATGTTGCAGAGGTAGCTAGCCACATTTTTTTATTATTATTATTTTTTATATCCTTATTGAAAGTTAACATGCAATCTTTTATCCCACTGAGGATAACCTGTGCCAAGAACTCGTAGAGGCTCATTTAGCAATTTTGCTTTTGATATCAGAGGTAATTAGCTAGATCTGTCAGAGAAAATCTCCTACCTGACATTTGAGGACATGCAGAAAATTATGAGAAACAAGCTTGGAATTTTAAAAAATATATTAGCAGAAGAAGTACCAGTATCGAACAAGGAAGCTAACTTGAGGTATCAATACAGCATTTTAAAGTAAATACTTAGAAGACTCAATCTGCAGAATCAAGACAAGCAAACAAATCCCTGATCCTATCTTGAAATTGATTTGCCAAATGAACAGATACTATTTCATTCCAGTGCATAGAAGAAATAGGACTAATAATGGATTTCGAAAGCAGTAGGTAACATTTTCATGAACTGAAGAAGTTCCACTTTGAGAGAAGTGAATTTTTCCCAGTTATTCCCATTTAAAACCTATTTTATGACTTGATTGCTACTCTAATTAAAAATCTTTGTAATTCCAAATTTTACACTTTGGGAATTCAGAGTTGTTTTTCTGTTTTTGTGTTGTTTTTTTTTTGTTTTTTTTTTTTTTTTTTTCTTCTGAAAGCACTGTTCTTCAATTTACTTAGTTCTTTTCCCTCCTTAATTTATTTACATAAAGTAATCACATCCCTTCTTAACCTTTGCCTTTCAGAACTAAATAAGCCAAGCTCCCTTATTCCCTGTCCTTTCCCCCATACAGTCTGAAGCTACTCTATTTCCAATTAATCTTTCTTAGACATGATTGACCAGAATAGTTAACAGTAGTCCAGATTAGTTCTCACAAAGGCCTTTATCAACAAGATGGATACTTCAGGTAAAGATATGTAGTGGCTCTCTAACATATTGATCCTGAAATGGATCCCTGGGGAAAAACACTTGTCCCTGGTTTCCTCTCCCAAAGGAAGTACTGAACCAGCATTTTACATTCCTTTGAAGTACTTTAAGAAAAGGTTCTCTCAATGCCACATGATATCCAATTCATTACTGTACTCCAGAAAGTTGTGTGTTTTCCCCCCCCCCCATACTTCCATAATGAACTCTAAAACAAATTGTTTGATAAAAAAAGAAACAAAACAACAATAAAAAAGTGCTTCATAAAATATTAAAGAGTATCAGGATTAGTATCAGGATTCTGCCACTCTTCACAGTACGTGTTCTCCAAACCATATTTGAGAAGTTGAGAGAGTAGAAACACCTGACTTCCAAGGGCCAGAGAACATAGTGTGATTCCTTTCAAGAAAATATCAAGTTAAGCCATATAGAATCATAGAATGGTTTGGTTTGGAGGGGACCATAAATATTTTCCAGCCTCCTGCAGGGAGGGACTCGTCCGTCCCATCCTCCTCTGGCAGGGACACTAATAAGCTCTACTTTTGGGCTGCCTCCAATTAACCCTTCAGTTCTGAATTCCACACCTTCCAATGAAGCAAGGGAAGATGACAAAAGGAGAAGATCATATAGGATCATAAATAAATAAATCATATAGGATCATAAATAAAGGATCATATAAAACTTAAAATATGTATAGACTGATTTTACAAATCTGTAGAATTTATCTGAAGCTCTTCCAATGCTTCTTTATGAAAGACCATGTGGAACTAAAACTAATTTCTTTAATATTTATGTTTTTCAGTTGTATTATGTAACCACACTGATACATAATACAAAACATCTTTTCAGCGAATATTTTAGTCTCTGACTACTTTGCAGTAGTTAATTATATCAACAAAACCCTGATCCCATTAATTTAAAAGCAGGTATGTGTTCTTCAATTATTCCCTTAGGAGTACACTGTGACCAGCATGATATTGATTTTAAACTCTATGGACATAAAGCTCCTGACCATACATACAAAGCCAACATAAAGCTGCATAAATCATTCCTGACATGAAGCGTTTTGGAAGCAAGTTTGTCAGGATGATCACTTTTGCTGTTTTCATTTTTTTGAACCAATGGATTTGTACTTGAAAACTGTAGCTTCGGTGCCAGCCACTAAACATTTCTCAATAAAAAGACAAGCTGGGACAAACTTTTTCCTCCAAATATTGTTTTCTGTATCATTGCTTTTCTCTCATTTGATTACCCTTAGGAGTTTAGTCATTATAACAGTATTATAACATTATAACATTCCAACAGCCATTTCCTTCTCTTCCTTCAGGATTATCGCAACAGCTATTGGAGCATTCATGTTATCATTCAGCAAGCAAGCTTTCTTCCCTTTAGAAGTTACTCCTTCAAAGTCAAAGCTGCCTGGCATTAGCAGCAGACTAATAACATGTATGAAACTCATTACATCTCAGCTAAAGGGCAACAATTTCCACCTGTATGGTGGTGACTGCATAAAAGGGTTGGTCCAAATTCTCAGTTCAGCATGTACATGTGGTTGCAGAAAATATTTTTTAAAAACGGAACGGGGTACAGACATGATTGTCTTTCCATGCTTGGTCTTTTATTGACTTTTTCTTCTTTTAAAAATTCTTACAGAAATAGAGGATTGTCCTGCTGGAGTTCTCATAGTCTGCTATACCCATGATCCCCCCTTACTTTCAGCTTCACTCCCCACAACACCTGAAATTATTCACATCCAATCATTCTTTTCTCTAGAATATTTAATATATACATCATATGCTAAAGTGTATATTAAAAAATATATTCCAAGAAACATGATGAATTGAGAAAAAAAAAAAAAAAAAAAAAAAACAACTAAATTCAGTCACACACAAATTCAATGGCATAATGACTGAGTTGTTCCTGTCATTTAGACTACAAGGCTATTTTTTCTTGATAAATTACTTTTCCTTTAAATTTTCTCTGCTTTGGAAATGATTTCTGCAAACTACCAGAGAGCACTGATTCTACCAGATTAGGAGATTTGTAATCCTAATTACTTCTACCATAGTCAGAACAAAGGCCTTCTCAAAAGAATGTTTCAAACAGAAGTGCTCTGAACTATCCTTTAAAGGAGGGCCTTCTTCCTTCCCCAACGAATATGGCCATAGATACGTAAGACAGGTACTCCAAATGGAAGATATATATGCCATCAACTAATACTTCTGAAAGACATATTCTTCATAATTTACAGCTAAAAATAAGTGGGGTAAAACCTCATGACAAGGTTAAACAACAGCAGTCCACAAATGGTTATTAGATCTTGGCTGGGCAGAAAAATAAATAAATAAATAAAATAAAGTTTGAAAAGATAGACACAGAAAAGCAACAGCTAAGCTAAGTCAGAGCTTGCTTTCTTACAACCTGGCTTAAAAATAATAAAAATAATTCCTAATAACTGATTTGTTATTGCTAGTTAACAAACAAGATGGACTGAGAAAGACTTAGGAAGGTCCCAGCTTTAGAAACAAAGACCATTCCTCAACCAGTGAAAGTACCTCAATCAGTGAAATCACTGCAAATCACTCTTTTTGTTTTGTTTTGGTTTGGTTGTTTTTTACATATAGTGTATGCAATTTTTTCATCAGTGATAAGTTCTATATTCTGAAATATTTCTCTTTCCCTGCCAAAAGAACTTAATTCCCTGTCTTCATCTTACAGCTCATCTTACAGCTCCTTCATCAGCTCAGGGTTGTGGATAATTGGAAGTCAAGCTATCCTTGCAAAATATTTGTCATGTGTAATCTGAAATATGTAATCATAAAATAAGGAAAATATATTACCAGTTTCTAATGTGAGGTTGTTGGATTACCAGTTCTTAAATTTTATAGTAGAATGTATAAATCTAATTGAACAATATAATTTGGCAGAGATCAATTGGGAAATACTGTTTGAATATACATTACATTATTCTATTTTATTTTTTTCCCAAAATATGTTGAAATTTCTATAGAGAATTCAGAAGAGAGCATCTATAAGCATCTGTTTCAAAATGTATTCTGTTTATATACATGTTCTGTAAAGAGGATTTCACCCCCTTATAGTTATCTCAATGCAAAATGACAATTACAATTATACAGAAATTACAGCAGGATACTGTCTGAAAACCAGCCAAATGCTTGTTTAAAACTGTTCAAATGCTTTGTAACTAAGGTATCTTTCAGCTGGGGCTTTTTCAATCACACAGAACAATGGCTCATATAAATGTAAAACAGGTATGAGAAACAGGCAGCATGGTTTCTCCAGTCTAACGTTATTAACCATCTGACCCAATATTGGCAGGATGCATCTCAGAAACATCACCACTCTCTCTGACAGAGCACAAGGACCAGAGAATGTATTGTGAAAGATAAAGAAACAAAACAGAAGGTATATAATACAGACCTCCATGCTCCTAGGGAAAGAAATCTATTGCACTAAATCTTTTAAAGCTTTTTTTCCCCCACATTTTAAACAGCCTGCTTTTTACATAAAGGAACCAGGAGGACAAAGTTCTCACACATACACACACACACACACAAAAAAAAAGCTGTTTGAAAAGCTTTACAGTTTCTACAGAGAGGCTTCCTACAGACCTTTCAGAAGGCAAACAGTACTTTTAAGTGTCAAATTTTTATTCTTTTCAACTTGTAGATAAAATCCAGGTCTGATGGAGAACACCCCCTGCATGCACTAGGTTTGCAAAGGAAGTTAAGATAAATTTATCTCACTGATAGCATCGTAAGTTAGTAATGGACAGGAAGATATATGTCATTCAATCTTATCACAATAAAACAAAGCCTGCAGATTGAGGACAGCATCAGACAGAAATATACTTTAGGGATGATCATTAACACAAATTAGTTCAATAATACAGTACTCATGCAAGCTTCTTATACATGAAAAAAGACTTATGCAGATACTTATAAAGTCAATGGGATTAGACGCTTCATTAACATCCCCAATTAGGATATTTTCTTCAGTTAATATCTAATGTACCAAGATTTCATTTCTGACCTGAATGAAATCAATGAGTTCACTTGTAAGTATAGAATTTTTCATTGTGATGTGGGTTTTTTTGACTACTTCCATTCACGTTAGTGGAAACTTCTTAGATGTGAAGATACAGTAACAGACATCTGGCATCTAAATACATGCGACCATTACAACAGCATATACAGCTAAACACATTGGACACTATATTCTGTGTGTCAGATCGCACTTACAAAAATCCTGATGATGATCTCTGACAGTGTGATATTACAAAACATTTACTCTTTTCAATTCCTTCTGCTAATGCAGTGTGGGTCCCACAGGCTAAATGAAAATGAACACCTGACCATTAAGAAAAACGTAGGAGTTATCACAACCCACAAGCAAAAATCACATGGAACTCTTTTCTGCAGCCTACTATGAATCTGAACTGGAACTAAGGCAAGGGTTGAACAAAATATTTTAAATCTGTGGGCTTTATGTTTGTGTAAACTTAACTTAGACAACATACATTTTTTTTCTTCTTTTTTCAACTATGAGTTAGGCTGTACTGAAATTTGAACTTACAGGAAGAGGTTCTTAAGCCTTACTATCCCATTATAGGATGAAATGCACCAACAGCTGTCTTCTGTGCAATTAATACTGTGCATTTCATAGGAGCACATCTTGAAGCCTGTTGATTTTGCAAAAAATAATATACAATTGACATTCAAACTTTAACTTACATTCAGTTCCACAGAACTTCCCTCTGTGTCTCCATCTTACAAGCTGTCTTTCACTGAAAAAATATCAGTTTCCTTTACTGTTCCCCATAAGAATGAGGAAACAGCTTGAGAGAGTATCATTTTGTAATATACCCATATTTGCAGCTGGAGAAAACAAACAAAACAAAACAAAACAAAACAAAACAAACACACACACACACACAATGAAAATTATTGCATGAAGTATTTGGGGAGAAGCAGTAACCTGATCCCTGCCACTGACACACGTTTTATTTAACACAATTTTGAGGCAGAGCAGGAAATCACAGAAGGTGACAGATTAAGAGGTTTTTAATTGGTTTAAAATTCAATAATATTTTCCTAAGAAACCAAAAATAGATTTCATCGGCTAGTCCCAGTGGCAATTATCCAAATTTGAAATCAAAGATTATTAACATATGAAAATACATTATATCAATGAATAACTATGCTGTTTAAAATATTATTTCCAGCCTGCATTTCCACCTTACGTAAAGTAAGTTACCCACTATCTGATTAATCTTTAAGACCCAATTCTAGTTTTAGCTCTAAGAAAGACATTTCTGAAGACATTTTCTTAAGGTAAGTATGAAGTATGACATTAATCTAACAAGACATGGAATTATTATAGGCATGCTGGAAATTAAAGTCAATTTCCAAATGTATCAAAAATGCATGCAAGTTAAAACTTGCACAAAGCTCACCTTGGCTCAGAATCAGTTACTCAACTGATCTGGGAATATGAAATAAATCTCTGGTCAATTAACAGAATCCTTACCTGTAAAATCCAGATATAAGCAACATCTTCCAAATTGAATATTAAATGCAAACACTCAAACACTCCTAACTGTCTTAAAACATAGGTATCACTTTTATAGAAACATTTAGTTGTGTAAGATCTTACAGAATCAAGAATGGCCAAGGTTGGAAGGGACCTCTGGAGATCATCTAGTCCAACCCCCTGCCAAGCAGAGTCACCTAGAGCACGTTGCGCAGGATTGCATCCAGGAGAGTTTTGGATACCTCTAGAGAAGGACATTCCATAGCCTTCCTGGGCAACCTGTTCCAGTGCTCTGTTACCTGCTCAGTAAAGACTTTTTTCTTCATATTTTGATGGAACTTCCCATGTTTCAATTTGTGCCTGTTACTTCTCATCCTATTGCTGGGCACCAACAAAAAGAGTTTGTCCCTATGGTCTTGACACTTTTACCTAGGATTTTTATGTACATTGATAAGTTCCGCTCTCAGCCTTCTCTTCTCTAGGCTATACAGGCCCAGATCTCTCAGCCTTTCCTCAAAAGACATATGCTTTAGTCCCCTAGTCATCTTCATAACCCTCTGCTGGACTCTTTCCAGGAGCTCCGTGTCTCTCTTGGTGGTGTCTCTCTTGGATGTCTTTCTTAATATTCTTGTTATTTAGAGTCATTGAGAATGAATCCTGCACATTAAAGTGGAAAGTATCATCAAATAATTTATTTTGATCCATAATAAGCATATATAACAAAGAATTAGGAAGGTGATGGGAATTATCCTTCACACTACGATTTGTTTTTGTTATTCTGTCTCTAGCCTGGATCAGTTTGGAGAATTCTTAAATCTTGTAAATAGAAGTTAATCATCTATGTAGTAGTAAATTTATTCTGCTTTCATGGAGAATCATGAAATCAGCAGCTGTCACTACATGAAAATTTCATTACTATGCAGCAAACCATCCTATAAGGTGCCCACTAGCTAAAGTTCACTCAGCCTTCAGAATGAGCGATCTGTCTTATTTGGAAACTTGTATGAACAGACTTCAGACCTTGCTGAATGAAGTATCTTTCAAATTTAGAAAATCAAATGCAACAACAACAAAACACTCACAGATTTTAAATCTCATCCTTCCAGAATGTTCTCATCTATATGATACCATGAGAGAACAAAGTGACTGACAATCTTAAAAAACAAAACAAAAAAAAAAAAAACAGCAAAAACACCAGAAATATGATCAGTGCCCATGTGTGCGCAGTCTTGTATGTTAACAAAATGTTCTATATCTGTGTAGGTATAACATATTCAACAGCAGATTAAAAGGAAAGAATCTCATAATGAGTACTTTGTTGGGTCTGTATTTATTATAACAGTTATTAAGCATATCAATGGATGCTAAAATTAAGCTTTACATACCCAGAAAAATAAGTGACTTTTACATCCATTTCACTAGGAATAAATGTAGGCACATGTCCACACGTACACAGTTCCATGTAAAATGGTGAATGGTATGATGTGTATTGAGTTAAGAGACATAAGTTTCCAATTCCCCATCCTGTACTTAAATATACTGTTTTCTTTACTGGGAAGCCACTTTTAAAATTGAATATAGAATCCTTGAATAGTGCTTGCTTTCATGCAGCTCTTCAAACCTTCTATCTCAATGGCAAGTGAACCACTCTGAGAAAGTATTTTCAGTAAGTGGTATCAAGTGGGCCAAAATACCCATTGACCCAGAAAAGAAGAAAATGTTTTCATTTCAAGAAAACAAGGAAACAGTCACTTCAAACGATGTAATTTATATTCTCCAATAGTCTTAGAGTGAATAGGATTCAGCTCATCTGTAAAACCCTCACACCATTATAATTTAGGGTATGAAACAGCTTCATTGTCAAATGAAGAATTTGCAATACCAGAGCAGCACTGTATTTGCAGCTTTCATACAACAGTCAAGAGTTTTCTGAAATGCTCTCAGGAACATAACCTCCACAAAAATTCTCAAGGTAAAGACTGCTTATACTCTTTGTAGAGATCACAACAACATGGAAGCACTTCCAGAAAGCGAATGATAGAAATTAAAAAACAATGTATTTAAGAATATTTTTATAATTCTGTAGTATAAGAGATTATCCAATTTAATACAATTTAAAAGACTTAGGTAGGACAGAAAATCAAGGCCTGGTCAATAATTTACATTCTACATTACCAAAATACAATAAAAAATGTAATAGCTCAAAACAAGCAAACAAAGAAAAAATCCAACACTCTCCCTTACCACTAATCAGCAGAACTGAAAAGCCATTATACACAAATGGAAGGAGCCATCATCTTCCTTGCAGACAAGTGTGCTATTAATTTTTTATTTATTTATTTATTTTTATAAATTGGCCCCACCCCTCATTTTATATTTCATAAATCTATATTAGAGACCACAAGTACTTACTTACAGATAATCTTGCAACTTAATCCTTCCTCCACTCCTCAGAGGAGTATTGAACATATTGCTGTGTAAGCATGTTAACAACATGCTAACATCAAACGTCTTGTAATTTCCGACCTAGGTATGAATGTTTGAAAGTAAATTTCTTCACCATTATACTGCAAACTAGACTTCTTCCTAAACACACAAACAGACACAAAAACCTTTACTCCTTTGTACCTCTTACTACTAATCTATTTACAGAAAGCAATCATATTAGCATGCAAACACTTCTTCCATCCTAAATAAATCAGATGTTCAGCTTTTCTCATAAAACCCCTTTCCTTTAATTTGCTGAACTTCTACCTGCTTCGCCTGCCCACTTATTTCAATTGGAACAAGTCTTCTTGAACACAGATAATCAGACTGTACAGAACATCCCAGCAAAGGTCTCACAGTCATTGCACAATTAAATAAATACATCTCACACTTTACTAAAATTGACCAGTGTGACAGAATCACATACTTGCATTGCTGTTTTTTTGGTTTATTTTGTGTGTGTGTGTGTGTTTGTTTGTTTGTTTTCCTCCTGAGTAATCACAAACATCTTTGCTTAACAGTGGTTGAGATTTCACAGTACTACTTTGGCATGGAAGGCAACTCAGTCAAGTCAGGGAATATGCATGCCATATTTCACAGCCAGACACCTGGATGGAATAAAAAATGCATCAGTAATGCCGTGTCAACTGCACGCTATAAATGAGAAGTATATAGGATGATTGGTACAAAGAATATTCGATCTGCAAGGATATGAATGCATACACAGGTAATAAAAAATACTCAGACCAAAGCAAGGCTTTGAATTCTTCACACTAGCATGTGCTGCAACCTGTGAGCATCTGGACCATGCACAGAATACTCTGGGTAAGCAGATAAAAACATTTCATACCAATTTTTTTGTCTTTTGTTACAACAACATTCTGAAATCTTCAGGTACAATCTAAAGGAACTTCCAACAGGACAAAATTATTTGAAAATCCTAGAATACTTCACCACACCATTTGTTTTGAAAGAATAATTCCATGATGTTTCTTTTAGTTTTGTTGGATGCTAGAAAAACTGTATATTTGGTTACAGAGTGAGGCACTTAGTTTCAATGAGGGAAATTATATACAGGTGTTTTATTATTATTATTATTATTATTATTATTATTATTTCTTAGAAAGACAAAATACAGTCTAAACCAATTCTGGAATAAAAGACAATACAAGAACATTAAATGTATGAAATTTTTATTGGCATTCACAACATATCCATCTCACATGGGCATGCACTCTACATTCTGTATTCTTTCTCCATTTGTGTTTACTCTACGTATCTATTATATGTAGTCAAGGCTTATCAGTCTATATAGTTGAGGCACATTTGTAACTGCTGTCATATTGATATCTGAAGAAATGGCACCATTACTACCTGGGATATGTTTAGCAAGAAGCAATACTAAATGAGTAGTACTAAGATTCTCATTGCTATTCTGGTATGAGAAATGATTGCTTCAATATACTGGCCAGCTCTCAACTGGAAAAAAGAAAAAGTGATGGTATAGACAAAGTGTTTCAGAAAAAGATGTATGATGTCTGTGAGCAGCACTGTGTGCTGAGAGTGAATGACATATGAAAAGAAATATTTAAAACATATACACAGGACTGGAGCAATCCAATTTAACAACTTAAAATACATCACAAAATACATTCACTCTCTCTATTCACAAAACAGCCACACTGCTTTAAGTTGTGTTATCTCAGCATTATTACAGCTGTATTGTGGTTAAACCACAGAACCAGCACAAGCTGTAAAATGGAGTAACAACATTAACGTATAGCAAATACTTATTTGTGCAACACCACAGGATGCAGCTTTTCAGCATGCATTCTCCTGGCATTTAAGAGCACCAGTTGTTTTATGCTGGAACTGTCTGAGAAAACTGAAGAGAATTCACTGTCAAATTCTCCACAAATTAGACAGTGATTTCAACTTTCCATCCAATTCTCAATATTATTTTAATACTAAAACAGTTATATCTCACACACACAGTCTTCTGGAAGTAAAGCACTGAGGGCAGACAGAAGATGAGTAACCATATTGTAGGATATTTCTTATGACAAGCGTTTTGGGTCTCAGACCATTTCTGTTCCATGCTTCTACTGCAGATAGAGTAATGAGATGCTGATTACCAGGGCCCCTACGTGTTCTGTGGAAAGCATAGGATGCAGATCACATAACACTGCTAAGGTACGTGGGTACTTCCAGTGTTCTAAATATTGTGCCATTTTTCCAAGTGAGAACAGAAGTGTAATCTTCCCAAATGAACTCCATCTTAAGAATGCTAAATCTTAATTTAGAAGAAATTAAGAAATGACAGTTAAATATTCTGTGTAGATAAACAGCACTCTATAACATTACTGTGAAACACTTCAGTTATCAAAACATTATCTGCTACAATATTCAATTCAAAATAAAAAAGCAAAACAAATTGAAGGTTGAAAACATGCTTTCATGTGAAAATAGCTGAAACATTCCTGCAGAACATTCAGCTTTTGAGCAAATTATTTTCTAGTGAGAAAACTATTTCATCCCATACATAAGAGATCTGTATTTATTATAGAGAAATAGATCCATGAATATAGGTGCACACACACACATGCACTTTTAAACTTGTTTTTGCCTTAGCTCAAAAGAAATGATCCTTAAACATTTTCAGCAGTCATTCAGACCCAGATCTCAAGCCAGATAAATCACTGAATCTCCACAGTTCTAATGGTGCACTATACACAAAAACCTTATCACCTAAATAAACTACCTTTTCAACAGATAATACCAAGATTTAACTCTGAATACCTACGTAGTCCCTACCAAAACCAATAACATAGCATTTTTTAACTGAGAAAAAAGTATGGATCTTGAAAACTTTGACAAACATGATACTGTGCTGAAGGAAAAATCCATCCCTGGACAGAGAGCTAACATAAGGCCAATATATTGCCTAAGTCTTCACATAGTGCTTAAATGATGCACAGATGCTATGTATAACACCAAATGAGGCCTGGCACATATGAAAAAATATAAAACGGTAAATAAGGTACTAATTCATCTTCCCTGGGGTCATTATATCAACCTGCTTAGTAAAGCATGCCCTTTGTCTCACTGAAATCTGATTCCTTCTTCATGAAACTATTTTGTAGCTACATAGAAGCTATATATTAAGTACATTGTAGCTACGTATTAGATCACTAAAATGTGGATTAATTTGCATTTCCTTTACCTCATGTTCTGGAGGACCATCTTAGACTGAGAGCATCCAGAGGAGGGCAATAAAACTGGTAAAAGGGCTGGAAGGCATGCCCTATGAGGAGAGGCTGAGGAAACCAGGGTTGTCCAGTCTGGAGAAAGAGTCTGAGAGGTGACCCTGTTGCTCTCTGCAGTGTTCTGTGGAGAGGAAGCCCAGAGGGAGGTGCCAGACTCTGCTCCCTGGGAACTAACGACAGGACATGAGGAGAGTGTACAAAGCTGTGCTGGGGAGGTTTGGACTGGGCATGAGGAAAAGCTTCTGTACTGTGTGGGTGGTCAAACACTGGAACAAGCTTCTTAGAGAGAGAGGTGTTTGATACTCCATGCCTGTCAGTGCTCAAGAGTGTATTTGGATTGCCCTCAATAACATGCTTTGACTGTTGGTTAGCCCTGAAGAGGTGACACAGTTGGACTCGATCTTTGAAGGTCCCTTCCAGCTGAACTATCTCTATTCTTTTCATTTTTTTCAGTATTTTCTGTTTTATTAAAGAGGTGCATTCCACAGAATACATTCGCTTCCCAGCTAGAGTTCACATTCGTAACTATTTACATACAGAACTAAAGCTAGATATTAAGCTGCAACTTTCTAGCATTAAGTATACAGATATTCACCCATATCATCATAACTTTGTTACTTTTTCTCCATCTGTGTTCTTCATCATTAGTTTCACCAAATTACTTGTAATTTGTAATATATGGATCTAGTAATTCAGTCATAGTTATCTCCAGGGCTGACAAAAAAACAAATTTTCAAATAATACTTTAAATATTCCATAACATATGGATTTGAAAATACTACCTTAAAAAACAACCAACCAACAACAACAACAACAAAAAAAAACGAAAAAAAAAAAAAAAAAAAAAAAAAAAAACACAGCAAAACAGTGCTTTTACCTTATCTGCCACATTTCCTGCATACTATACAGCCCAAGAATACTGAGATGACTTTCCTGCTACCAATCTTTACTTCCTTACTAGGTCACTTTATTAGATATATATATCTATTCATATAGATATATATGTGTGTGTGTGTGTGTGTATATAAATATTGATAAGACACACATAAACAGTATGACAAGTTCTTTTATCTAAATGACCTAAACAAGTGTTGCTTCTGTAAATGACTGAAAAATGTGCCTCAGACATGCAAATTCACTGTCATAAAACCTTTAAATTTGCATTATTTTCACAGTATGGATCACAATTTTTGATGTAACAATTTCATATGAATTAATGCCATAACTTTGCCGTTACTGGACATGCAAAACAACAATTGTGATTGCTATTGTCTGATATCAAAATATTGAATTATCATAGAATCACAGAGTATCTGGAGTTAGAAGGGACCCATAAGGATCATCAAGTCCAACTCCTGGCACCGCACAGGTCTGCCCAAAAGCTTAGACCACGTGACTAAGTGCACAGCCCAATCGCTTTTTAAATTCAGACAGGCTTGGTGCAGTGACTACATCCCTGGGGAGCCTGTTCCAAGGCTTCCTAAAGCTTATTGCTTTCCACTTCGCAAACTACTCTGGACTTATTCAGAGTGCAAAATAAGGGATTTACACTCATTTTACAACTGTGTAAACTGAGTAGCCCACAGCAACACCACTGAACTGGCTAAATATATCTATTTAGAAAAAGAAATATTGATCAGACTTAAGGAATACACAGGAATGTTTATAACTTGTACAGTTGTAAATTATTATATTTCTGTTATTTATCTACACTGGAATGACTTCGATTTTCCCTTTTATTTATGTTTTGAATTATGCACATTAGCTATTTCATGCAACTAGTAGAAGATCACATGAACAATATTTAAACAATTGCTACTAGTAAGGAACATTATTCTCAAGAATATGAGTGTATTATCTGCTTTGCATCATACAAAAAGAAAAAGATGAAAGCTGCACATAAAAATGGAACAGCTATCTCAGAAAAAAGTTATTGTAATAGAGTATATATGATTTTTCTGTTTTATGATTGTTAGATTTTTTGTTTAACCTGCTGTTCTCATACAAAAATTATTTACACATTATCCTAATCCATCTGAAGTTACTTTATATAAACTACATAAGTTCTAAATCATTCAGTTTTTACTCAATTGAAAGAAAACATCAAAAATCATATTTAGTTTTAGAAGGAAAATACAATAGTAGTGTGGGGTTACAATTAAGCTCTATTCAGCCACAAGAAGGTAATTATTATCATTTTAACTAAGTTACTTAATTTATTATTTATTTTAGCTTCATTGCTGAAGTCCAACAGCCCTATCAATTTGTAGTGTTGCACCGATTAAAAAAAAAAAAATTACTAAAAAAAAAAAAGTATATATATATTCATTATATATCTACAAAAAAAATAAGAATGAGCAATTCCAAAAGGTAAATTCTATGTAAAATTAAAGCTGTCATCACCAATTTGATTAAAGTAATAACATATCTGAGGTAAGAGTTACAGAATTTCCCAGTAATCTATCTTGTAATAATATCTGCCTTTTAAATCACCTATTAACTTTCAAAAAGTTTTCATATTGATGTTTTTGGGAATGGAGCTTGGCATATATTCCTCATAAAACCTCAGTTATTGCTAATTTCATGGTGAAGAAACAGGCAACATTTTGTTATATATAAAAACAAACTTGTATATCTTCATTTTTGTAATTTTGCACACAAAAATAAATTTGACACAGTTTCAGAAATAAAAATATATTTTTTTCCTTAAATTTGTAATTTAAATATTCCTTTTGAAATTTCCTTGCAGACTGGGTGTCCTGTGGTTAAACCACAACACTGGGACAAAATAAAAATGATAATAATAATAATAAAAAAAACAAGCCTTAAAATCCTTATGGAATAAACACATTTGATCCACACTCAAGTAGTTATTTGCGATAATTTTACTATTGAAGTTGGATCCACTTTGGCAAGTAGAAGAACATTACTTTTCCACATAATACAAATATCTCTCACTATTTCAGTTTCTCTGAAGTGTGGAAAAAATCCTCTTTCAATATCTTTTCATATACAGACAGAAAAAAAAAAAAAAAGGATTCTGTGATTAAGATGGGAATCATACGAATTGAATAGATCTATAACAGGATTGCTAAAAATATTAAGCAGGCTAAGGTATAAACTACATCTGAGCAGACTCATTTCAGGAACCAAAGGAAAATATTGGTACAGCAAAACAAGATGAGAAAGAAAGAGTAGAAATCAGAGACTCATTCTGTTGTACTGAAAATCTTGTTATGGGCAAAAGGAAACACAGCATATACACACACTCTAAGTTCTGTCTATATTTGTAGATAGCCACCTACATACACACATATATATGGAAAAACATATTTTAGTCTAATGAAAATTTTAGATCTAATTAAAACACATAAATCAGTCCTTGCTTGAAATGGTAACAACAATGCTACTCTACACTGACTCTAATGTAATCCAGAAAAGGCTCAGCAATACAGTTACAATTATTATGGGGTGTGGGGAACAAGAAATAAAGGCAAGCCCAGGTAGCACCAAGGCTCCCTTTATCCTTTTATGCAAAACATAACTTCAGCATAAGCTGTTGAGGAAATCAAGAATTCCAGCTTTGTACTCACAACTTTTCCAACTTACAACTCACACTGTATTTTTCACCATTATGTTTGCTCTTACATGCTGCATTAGTGTTAATATGGCATAGACCTATCTCAAATTTAAGGATGACAGTCAATATATTTTGGAATTCATAACTCATTCATAATGTAACATAAACCTTGAAACTGACTCTCTTCACAAGTCAAAACATATACACAACAAGTGAAAGCACATTGAGAAGTGTTTTTTTTTGTTTTTTTTTTTAAATAATATTATTATTATTTTATTAAAATAACAATACAGTATTCCAAATAACTGAAATGAAATGTACTGAATATATCTAATCTAAGGCTCTTGAAGGCTTAAATCTAAATTTATAAAAACAAGTTATTTGGTTGCACGGCTTTAAAATATTATTTCCAATAGACATCCACAATATATATTCAAACTAAAGCTTTGCAACAGATATCATCTGTATTTCCAGTTTATACAACTCGCTTACAAGGAACTAAAAACCAGAATCTGTAGCTGCTAGCAAGCATTTATTCTTCTTCAATAATAAATGAAAGGAAAATACTAATCAACACAATTTGGGAATGTGATGTAGATAAAGCATAGCAGAGAGAGAGTTAATTTGGAAAGCACAACTTGCACATAATCTATCTTTTGGTCAAATATGCCGCCCTCAGAAGTTCTTAAAAACACTTGTTTGTTGTTATTTTTTTAAAGCTTTGTATCACTATATGTAACATTATAAATAACATTACCCAGCTGTGGAAATGATGTATAGAAAAAAATATTGTAATTATGTCTGTTTTTAGTGTTGATAAAGAAATAAAGGGAAGAAGTTGTGGTCAAAACAACTCTAAATGGAGGATATGACATATGATAGCCATAAGGGATTTTTATGCCTGTTGTAGTTTGACCTTGGCAAAGCAGCAAGAAATATTTATTTAAAAAAAAAAAAAAAAAAACTAAATCCTATCAAAGGAATAAGAAGGTTCTTGCGCATTGTCGAAAGAAATTTTCCTCAGTAGGGTGACGGAAAGATTTGTGTAAGTAGGAATTCTAAGGTGAAATCAATGGTCACTGTAAATTTTTAAACTTCGGTGAGACTTTTATCACATGTATGTCTCACAGCTGTATTTTTAGTAAGGCATTTTCTTTGTTTTGGCCTTCAGAATTTAAACAAACATAGAGGTAGTCCCATCAAGTGTAGTGGGAGGGTGTGCAAAGGACATAACTAGGGCATAAAAGAGTATCACTGTACTCTGGTACCAGAATTCAAAGCTGCCATTTATAGATTTTTTGTCTCTTGCTTGTGTTATTATGGAGATACCATTGGCATGTATCTTAAATAACATAATGATGGAAGTCAACACTAACTCAAACTTGGGTTTGCATGTAAAAGCCATGCCAAGCACAAATGAAAGCTGATCCTGTGCCCATGTACACAGTATGACATAATGTGAATCAGAGTTCTCTTCAAATTTTGAAGACTGAGGGGCTGGACAAAAGTACCTACCTAGACCACGCTTGTCCCATTTTCTCCAGGCCCTCATTCCTATTTTTCAGCCATGCTTAAAAGTTCCCAGGAAAAAAAAAATATATATATATGTTTTTAACTTACACCAAAAAGACACCCCTAATTTATTTCAACCATTTAAATATTTATTTTCTTTATAATTTCTTCTAAAATATCTAGTTGTACTTGTGAATGATCCTTAACATCACTTTTTATTTCATGAGCCAAAAGAAAATCAAGTCTGTTGTTTCAGTTTCCTGTTCTCTTGACTAGTTACATGTCCTCTTTGAACATGTCAGAGCATTCATTCACTTTTTTCCACTTTTGTCTGGAACTGCTGACAGCACTTACAATAAAAAATGTTATTATTAATACCTTGAGATGTACCTATGATTTGCATGTGGATGATATAAAAGGAAGAGGGAGATTAGACCAGAATCATAATATTGCTAGTGGAAATTCCATCTCAAGGAGTCATCCTGTAATTCATCTTCCTCCCATCTCATATATGTATTATTTGAAAAATACTGTTAGCTTAATTTCTCAGTAATATACACCATGGTTTCTTCTGTAAATCATTTTGATAGAATTTATTCACAGAAATGTTACTTTCCCCCAAATGAGTCAAGTGGGTTTGTTTATTATTATTAAGAGATTAAATTACTAAAGAAAAATAATGTAAATCAAAGCAAATAAACTATTACATTTTAAGTCAGATATATAGATTAACGTACAAGTATAATATAACGTATTTGGAAAAATGTTTGCAACATAAGGCTCTGTAGGGACCCACAAAATCTTTAGTCAAGCTGTCAAGTCTAATCCAATATCTACTATTTACATACAACTCCTGTTCAGATTAACTGCCGTCCATATTTGTCCATATTTGGGTCCAAATTTTGCTTTTGAGTTATCTATAACCTAGATTGATATCTGTCTGTAGGGAAAATACAGACGCTTTATAGTTTTTCTTAAGTCAGGAGCTATTGACCTTTATACAGCCCACAGCATATGAATTCAGAATTTTCATTGCATATATTTTCTTCACACTCTAACACTCTAACAATAGTTCACTAAAAATGACTTGAGTTTACCCTCTTCATATTCTGTCTACATCTCTTCCATCTTTGACTAACACAGATTTATAAAACAACATAAAAATATGGGCTTGATTTTAAAAGAAGATATATACCCCCATTGAAGAAAATATTCCAGGAAATACATTTAGTTTCTGGTGTGTTTCTTTGTTTGTTGCTTTTTTTTTTATTATTATTTATTTTCATTTTCTATACTTTAGGTAACATCTACTTCATTTTTAGAAAACAGAATTACCTAAATACTTTTTTTTTTTTTTATGTGCTCAATACTTTCTGTAGAAAAAGGTGCATCTCAAAAGACCTAATTCATCAAATAGATTTTAAAATCCAATCAAACCAAACACTAAGCAGTGTGACTCATTAGGCCCATTTAGCAGTATATGAAATGCTTAGAAATGAAGGAAAAGATGAGGGCAGTGACAGGACGATATTATTCTTGTACATATATGTATATAATACAGAAAACAAAATGCTTTATGCAATGTTTCCAAATAGCACCCTATGTAGATTAGCCAAACTGACTGATAAAACAAAAACAACCCAAAAGGCTGTTTTTTCAGAAGTGATTTTTTTTTTTCTTTCAGATTGGAAGAAAATGTGTTTTAAAGACATATTTTACTCTTCAAAATAAACTTATGCTATCATGACTTAGGGGGAAAAAAAGTCCGCCTAAGAGAAAAAGAAAATGGGGTAGTCAGGTGTAAAAATGATACTGAAAATAGTGTTTTAAAAAGCAGTATTCTTTGTTCTCTTCTATATGTTACCATAAAACTCACTAAGATCAATGGCAGTTCTTCATAGGGGCCTAGGATGTTTACAGGTGATGGCAATTTACGCAGCTTGATATAGGTAACTGCTGGGAAAAATTCCTGGAGCCATTCAGATGCAACATGTTATCTACAAAAGATGAGGCTTTAATACACAGTAAAGGATTAATATCAGTATCTTACAACATAGTGCAAATAAGAATATTAATGCCAATGTAAATGCGGTTTCTGACATTTGGAAAACAACTGCTTGACACTTGAACCCCCAGGTCAGTTTTATAATTTTTAAGAGGTGCCCAGAGCTGATATGCAGTTATTACAATGTATTTGCTATTGTGAAGCAAAGATTAAAAGAATTTTTGCAGAAAGTACAGTTAAATTAAACATCAAAATACTCTTGTGCTGCAGAATTCAAATGGGTCATATGTGAATTACCTGATTTAAAACAAAATCACACAGTAACGATCTATAATTTGCAAGGAAGGACATTACGACCAGCAATCAGGTATATTCTGCAAGAGCAGCCATTGACCTTTGGGCTTTTCCATAACTCACCAGATGGGCTGGGGCTCCACATTGGTGCAATAGCACTGGAATTGGGCTAGTAGTGAAGAAAAGGTCAGAGTGATTACAGGAAGATATATGCGTGATTGACCCATATTAGCAGAAAGCACTCGTAACAAAGAGAACAACGCTCTTCAGCACCCAGCAGGAGCACAAGAAAAAAAAAAATAAATCAGTTTTTTCAGTGGTTTCTCTTTTTATCCTTTTTCTCTAAAGGCTACACAAAACAACCACATTTGAAATTAGATGACTTTTAATTATAATAGTTTGTTTTACCGACATAGATATACTCTCTCACTTGGCTGAATATTTTTAGAACTTTTCATTCATTATTTTATTACTATTGTTCCCTTAAGATTGTCATATTGAATTCTAGTCTCTGAAGTAATGAATATTGTAATTAAATCTTGGTTAAAGGTAGTTCACAGCCAAATGCTGCTCATTTCTTCCAAGCATCTGGTTGCCAATTCAACTTCTAGTTTGCTGGCTTTGATGATTCTCTGACCCTGATAAAGGAACTTTTTAATAGAGCTCTTAGCAGCTATTTACATGAGAATATAAGTGGAGAATAGAACTAAAAAAAGCCAGCAAGATATTAAAGTTCTCATGGCTTTTACCACAGAGCCATTTTATTTCACACATCATACTTTCTTCTCCTTCAGAATAATCACAAGGGTACAGAAGTGAAAACAGGTGGAGTTAACTAAAAAGAATCTGTTTATTGCCCCCAAAGAGACCACAAATTACATTAAAAGTTAGATTGTGTCCTTCCTAATCCCATGGAACTCAGTGGCAGTTCTATGTAAAGCACAAGTGAACCCTACCTACTATATATTCATGAAGTTAGAATGTGAATACCTAAATTTAGTGGCAACTTTTTATGGAGATGCTGAGGAACAATAACCTTATTGTATTTATATTGTAACCTGAACTTATGTCACACTATGATTAACTCTTTCAGGTGCCATGCCATTTAATTCTTTGTTTTATATCTTGGACAAAAACACATCAGAACAACAGAACTAGAAGGGACATGGATTGTTCTGTAACACAGGGGTGAAAGGGGGCAAGAGCAGAACTCTAGGCAGACAAAGGCCTATGTTGTAGGTGAGCATGGAGAACCTCTGACATCAAGTAAATGGAGCATGTGACTAGAGGATTTTGAGATGAATGAATGAAGAGAGGAGCTGCAGAAAAGGAGGTTCATAAGAAATGAAAAAGCAGATGAGATAGACTTACTGTGTTGGGGGACACAGGCTAATCAAACGGGCCAGGGTAACTGTCCTCGTATCAAATGTAGTTCTTTCCAAAGCCTGGACAAAACTCATAGTTTCATCTTTCATCTGTCAGAAAAGCTCCACAGAAAATTAGACAAAGACTTGAATATCCCACCCTGTTTTTGCGAGGAGCCTAATCAGAGGGACACAGTATTATTTACTTTTCTACTGTGGCAGACCATGTTTTGGAACATACCGCTAAAACCAGCATGTGCACTCTCAGAAAACTGCTCTGACCTCAACTAGAAGTCGCATTGCACTACACATGTTCAAAACATGACTGCACCTTGCACATACATGTACACAATGGAACCATAACAGAGAAGGAGGCAGAACAGGTTCTCCCGCCTCCAGATGACATATGTAGGCATAATTATCCCCTGGCTGTACTCTTTCAACTTTGGTAGCAGACTAAGAGCCAGCTGTGTAACTCTGGCACCAACAGTACCTCCCAAATCATGAGGTGGGGGTAATTTCTGCAAATTAGACATTAATTGTCTATTCATCTTCTAAATACATATATTTGTGACGTGTAGAAGAACTGAGTACTTACAGCTTCCAGTAAAATAAGTGAAAGAACTAATCGTTGAGACTGGAGACAATGACACAACAAACTTTAAGCAGGCCCTAACTGTCTTAAATGTAACAGTCAGCACTATCGGATACTTCTGACTTTTGTAGCTCCTGATTTATAAGGTATGGATATCGCCAGCTTTTTGAATGAAAGAGGGACTGGAGAAATGCATCAAAATTAACCCAGAACTTCATCTTTCTATCGACGAACACTTCAAAAATTAATTCTGTCCTGACAGTAAAGCTTGAGTAAATAAACTCAGAGTGCATATAGATCAATAAGACAGAAGCTAATCAGTGTCGTGTTTTAAGTGGGCAACTCTTTGGACTAAGCAAAACAGCAACATAAGGAAAAAAGTAGTATCAAACCATAGCCTGACAGGTGAGGTTGTAAACTCTCCATAACTGAAAATATCTAAGAAAAGGCTAGACCATTTTATTTATTTATTTATTTATTAAGAATACACAGTAAAGTTGATTTAATTTTGGGGGCCAAGGCAGAAATTAGAGGTGATATTCCTATGATTTTATTACTCAAGACTGTACATACAAGTAGGTTGAAATATACAATCAGTCTTCTGTCTTTTGCTACCTTCTGAGCGATCAACATCATTAGAAAAAAATTATGTCCCACATTTATTCTTTAATTGAAAAGCATTGTTATTTAGGAAACAGAAACTAGTAAGTTGACAGTCACCCTGCTTACACAGAGACAAATATAGATGAATATTTTAAAAATACTGTTTCCCCTAAGCAATTTTAAAATGCAACCTGCATATTTAGGTAGAATATTTGCTGTCTTACCAACAAGAAAATGGCATGTAAGTAAGCACGCACAGAGCAAAGTCTCCCAAGGTTAAGCAAAACATTTGCAAACAATAAGGCTTTACATGTTTCAATAAATGCAACTGTAAACTTTTAGAATAAAACATTATGTAGTCCTGCCAAAATCTCAGATAAAAATACTACAGACATTAATCTTCATATTAAAAATACCTTTCAAGTAACACTAAGAATACGAACAATACCCTCTCCTGTTTTCCCAGACTATACACTGATTTTTCTTTCACTGGCCACTTATTCATGCCTTGCAAAGAATGACATGGCACTGTAATATTACCAATGTAAGGCTTATCTTTCTCTGATGAAAGCGTATCTCCACAGGTGAACAAATCAACAGGTTAAATCATCATGTTCTGTTTTCCAGCTAAAAGTATATATATATATTTCCATCCTTTCATAAACAGTAAAACTTTGCAACAACCTAAAACAAGCATTAAACAAGTAATGGAAAACAAGGCCTTTCACCTGCATGTTCCTTCCTACTGCTAAGAGTACTTACAGAAAACAGAGCCTGAAACCAACAAATACATACCTGGAACTTAAATACAACTTTCCTGTACAATGAAAGACTTACAATCTACACTGTTCCTTACAAGTAAAGCTACTCCAAAATGAAATGGAATTGCCTCCTATGCACTGATGTTTGCAGTGCTGTCAGAAAGGATCTGAGGTTTTTGTTTCATTTTGCTTTATGCGAATCAGCCTTTTGAAATGCATTTTTTAAAGGTGTATGTTCTGCTTAACACAAGTGTTGTGTAAATACAAACAAAACAGATGGACTTCACTCATTCTTTTCTCAGCATCAACTTCGCTAATCTCGTCTCCATAGGACTTCTGAATTGTCTTTGGAACAATGATACGGAGAAGTATGAGTTATATAAATTGATACCATTAAAAACAAACAAACAAAAAGAAGTTTTTAGAGAAGATATTCAACTAGGAGTTTTGTGTTTCAAGCAAATTAAGGTGCAGAAGTTGTGGTTTCCAGCCTTGGAGATGTTACTCCAAGGTGTCAATGGGACACTTGCCACAAGCCCACAGATACTTACTTACATAACAGGATTAGCTAAATAGCAAATCAAGCTGTGTGCATCTGGCATGTGGCACTGTCTCATAATGGCACTGTACCAATATTTCTGTTGTGTTTTATTACAGGCAGAGATATCTGTGCTGTGTATAGATGTGATACCTTTTCAATACTTCCATGGTACTCTTTTCTCTTACAAGCATATTGATCTTTGTAATAACTTCAGTATTTTGCTAAGGACTAGAGAGAATAAAAGACTAAAAGTAGACCTCTACTGAAATATAAATAGCCAGTATTAGTTAGCTGTATTCTTTCAAATAAATACTATGGAAAAGTCTATAGCAGCTGATGGCTCGTAGCAGTTTGTGGCAAAGGTCAGAACTAACTATAGGCAATGAAATACATACAAATTTTTGAAGAGAGATTTACTGCCTGGATAGAATAAAGGAAGAAATATGTAGGACCTTAATTAATATGCACAACTAATGCAAGGAATCATTTCATTTCTACATTTTACTTATTTGTCTTGTTGAGATTATAAATTAAAATTTTATGTTGCCTAACATGTCCAAACATTTTAAATAAAAGATCTTGAGTCTCAGTAAAGTAAGCAAATACTACCCTTACAGGCTTAATATATATCCACTACTAAATGAACAAACCTTGGATTGCTCAGATTTATTGTATTTTGGTCACAGAGTAGGTACATCACCAACTTCTAGGGTAAATGTCATACGGTCATGAGAAAACTCAAGAGAAAGAAAATTAATCCACTGTAGGCACAAATAATTATAAACCCAGACTCCTACCTTTTTTTTTTTTTCTTTTCCAAACTCCAGAAGGGGTAGAAGTTGAGTTTTCACCCTAATTTTGCATTCATGCACTTACACTTTGAGATTAAACAGTCTACTAAAAGATCAGAATAGGAAGATGAAAGATTCCCTTTATTTCATTCATGATTTTCTTTTTGAACTCTTTCCAATAGAACCCAAAAGATTTTCATATCTTCTTGACAGAAGTATGACTGCCTTACATAGCATATATGAATTTCTGTATAACAGTATAAAGGAGAATTTCCTTTGATAGCAATGACGAAATTAAATTGGAACATTAAAACTACGCAAAAATATGGAAGTTGGGTGAACTGTTGACTTTTGAGTCCATGCCCCAGTTCAAAACATCTAGCCTTAGCCCAACTTACAGTGATAAGGTAAATATATATCACACATATTATAAGGACCTGAAGCAGTTATGCTTTCAAAGAACATTAAGAAAAATATGGTCCCTCCTGATACTAATGTTGGCTGTCTTTTATAAAGAATAATGAGAACAAATTCTATCCTGTCCTAGACCAAGTGAATATTCAATTATCTTGACAACTGAACAACAATATAATTATGAAAAAGCTCACAGCCCCTTCCATGCAATAAATAAAACAAATGATTTTTAGTTCAGTGCATAAAATGCTCTTAACAGACCCATAAGAAAGTGACCTAATAAGTCAAATAATCATAAAAATGACACTCAAAAAAAATCTTACTATATCTCTGATTTTTTTTTTCATGTTACTTTTTAACAGTTGAATACAATCTATTCAATTGGTTCTATGTTAGGGAGGGGAAGTTTCTTTTATCTTATTGTTTAATACATAAAATATAAAATCACACAGAATCACAGAATTTCTAGGTTGGAAGAGACCTCAAGATCATCGAGTCCAACCTCTGACCTAACGCTAATGTTCAGTGTACAGAATGTTTCAGCAATTCGTGTCAATAGAGGGCTTGAACAGTAAACCTTGAGTCTCTGATATCTGTGGGGGTTTCAGAATAACTGATAACTATTGTGACTATTGCATGGGACACTACGCAAGTCTCTGATATCCGGCCAAGAGATTAAGGAAAAGGGGAAAGCTGAAGGATGACTAAAAGACAAAGCTTGCAGGGGACGCTGCGCAAGTCTCTGACATCTGGCCAAGATGGACAAAGGAGAAGGACAAGGAAAAAGCCTGGGAAGATTACGAGCCTTCAGCATGAGAGACCCCCAGAGGGACCACCAGAGACTGATACGTATGCGTCAGTGGGAGGGTTCGGATTCCGGGAACTAGTTATAATAACCCTGCCTTTTCTAGAAGTAGTAATGAATATATATTAGCCTAGGAGCATAAAAACCAGCCACTTGATGTAATGAGTGTGTGTGTTGGAGGAGCCCAGACTCCCCATGCACTCAGCGCTGTTTACTTGCCTTTTATTGACCCCATAAATAAATCTTGTAAAGATAAATTGGCTCGGAATTTATAACATTAGGAATGCTCAGAATGACATCCTGAATGTTTTTCTGTTTTTTCTAATGTTCTTACACATTGTCTCTCACAAGACTAAATTCAATACAAAGTTTGGTTGCTTCTCTCCCTCATTGATAATTAGACTCCACTTACCTATTCAGAGCTTCAAAATACTTTTTTTGTCCTCCCTTAGTATGTTATATAGCAGAATTATTGCAAATAGCAATGTAAATGCAAAAATCTGAACAAGATTTGACACATTCAAAAACAAAACAGCAGTGTAAATGTAATTTAGAAAAAAATCTATTTGAAATGACAGCAGGTGTTGTCATTTGATCTACAAGCCTCTTGTAGACCAATATGACCTAAACCAAATATACCTTAAGTTCCCTAGACATCTGGGGGATATTTCGTAGGTGTTTACAAAAACGGAAGTTTCTCCAAACTTTTTTTAAGTGCTGGAACCCAGGCTCCACCACTGCCTTAAAATGCAGTATCAACCTTTTTTTCCTAATGATACAGTATTCTGTTATACTCCCTTCCTGCCTTCACCAAGATAAGGAAATAAAAGGGATGTGTAAGTATCCATTAGACAAGAAATCAGACCAAAAAGGAAAGCATGAAAAAGAAATTGAATATACAGCTAATTCAAGTCTTTGAGTTTTTGGTGGTGGGACTGGTGAGTCGCTGGAAGATAGTCACACTGGGTAGAAGCCTGAAGAATTTTATGCATTGTGCCCAAGGAAGCACATACCCATAAAACATTGTACCTATGGAAATCTCTCTTGAATCAGGAAAATGCTGAATTAACTGATTCTCTGAGAAGTAACCATTTCCACCTGGCTGAAACAATAGGCAAGGGAAACCTTAAACAAAAACGATCACGCTCAGTTTCAATTCCCACTTTGTTTCATACCTCAGGATTGCTTGACCAACATGCTTTATGCTTCTATCCTGTGTTTTTTTTGTTGGTGGTGGTGGTGGTGTTTTTTTTTTATTCTAGATCTTCATACTGAGGAACAGCAATGTATCTTTCCTTTTTCTCCTGTAGGAAAAAAAGTAGAGGAATTAAAATTTATTTCCAAGCCTTTCTTTTATTTTCTTTGGTTTTATTATTTACAAACAAGTTTGATTATAGATAAGTTTGAATCCTTTCTTCACACAAGATTTTTTTTTTTTATTTTTAAATAAGAGTTGAAGTTTTTTACGCAAACATGTTTACAAACGTATGTTTCATTATATTCCTCCACTGAGAAATGGTATATTCAAGTAAAGAAGAAAGTTTATACATTTTCTGTTACAGGAGACATGTACAGAACAAGAAAAATATATAACTTGTCAAACTGGAATTTGGGCACTATTTTTCCCAAAAACATATGTGCAATGGGAAGAGGAGGACATACTACATTTACAAGTGGTCAATTTTAGTTTGGCAATTCACATAAGCCATGCTCCTTTTAAAAAGGATGGTGAAAACATCATATTTTCTAAGATTTAAGAATGCAAAAGTATATCTTCCGTGAGATCATTCTTATCTGGATTTTGAAACCTGTACATGTACGTATGTATGTAAAATTTTTGAATTTCTTCTTCCATGGAAGTAGTAGAGAAATCACATTGGGGAGTTTGATTCATATTTCAATTTGCTGCCAGCCTTTGCAGAATGATACAATGCCTTATTCTGTGAACTCCATCTTCATTATAATATCACACTTGGGAGTCAAATGTTTTAATCATTACTGAGAATGTAGCAATTCAAGTGGTCATAATGAGATTAATAAAGCAAGAAGGTCCTTCAGATAGAACCTTATGTCATGTTAGGCCTTATTAGAAGAAAGTATTAAGCCAATACGTAATATATTCTGGAGGGATCATCAATAACTGTCATATGGTTGTTCATTAATTGTGATTCACTCCTTTGAAAAACATTTTTCTCCTAGAAAAACAGAGCCCAGTTTTAGGATGCTGTAAATTCATACTACCTTACAGCAAATTCCAGGATGACATGAATTTCAGGAAGGTTCCTGTAATCAAGGTGTTTGGTTCTGGGCAGGGAGGGTGAATGAAGTTGGGCACTCTTGACCTAATGGTCGATATGCCTTGCAGGTCTGCAAACAGGTAACGTATTCCTCTGCTAACACTGATTCCTGAAGCTATAAGCCCAGCTTTCTCTTCTGCTAAGAATGATATCTTTACATTAATTAATCCTCTAGAAAACATTTTCTATGTGCCAGGGTCTTGTTTAGCATATTTATCACACAATCACAAGCCCAGGAGTAAAAATATGCTTCCGTCTGACAAATTCATAGCTACCTGGCAATATACTTAAATTTAACATAGCCACTAGTATTTAAACTGCAGCTGAGCAAATCTGTTAACAAACCAACCTCTCTCCTATCCCACATTCTGACTAACTCCATGATTTGTAACAATTTGTACCTTTGCAGTTAGAGAGCAGCAGGTGGTGCCACGGGTCTGGGCACAAATAGCTGACTGACCTTGGGCATGGCGAGGGCCACCCACTCCCTCAGCACAGCAAGGCCAGAGGCGGTGGCCAGCCCTGGCCATGAGCCCAGTGCAGGAGGCAATACCACGGTGATAAGGCAGGTCCAATGCCAAGACAGGAATTCAACCTGCAGGTCAGGCTTGGGCTACGGTGCAGTGAGTGCTGGTCCGGCCCCAGGCCTGGCTGAGCTGAAGAGCATTGCGTGTCTGGCACACCTCAGGCAGGTGCTGGGTGCAAACATAGCTGCTGGCCGAGAGGCAGAGGGAGCGGGGAGTGCCCAGGTGGGACCATCATGGCTATTAAGGCCTCTTAGTGCTCGAAGAGCTCTGAAGTGTGCGTCCTAAAGAAAAATAGAGAGGAGAGGAGAGAGTTGGAAGAAAACTCTTACATAATAATGAAGTTTATGAAGGGAGACTGAAATGAAACTCTCAATTTAATCTTATCACTCCAAGTCAACACTATGACAGAACTTTCCAGAACAACACCTGCCAGCCAGAGAGGTACCAAATTACAAGGTAAATTAGAAAAACACACCTACTTGGAAAAGACTAATTTTTAAGCATGTGTTTTTAAATAACACCATGAAATTTAATTTTTCATAAATATGACTACAGTCTTTGTCATATTTGAACACAAATCCATTTAGCAGCACAACAATTATTAGACTTGATTCCCCTAATAGCACAGATCCAAAAACATCCATGTATTCTTCAAACAGTAAATCAATTCTTGCTTTGACCTTGTGAATCACTTAGTTTTCTTTTGAGTCTAAATTTTGATGCTCAATGAAAAGTAGTGCATTTCCACTGTCAGCTGTCACCATCACCTTTTAAATGGTTAAAAGTTGTATGCAACATATTTCTTTTAAGGAATGGCATGTTCAGGGAAGAGATAGAACAGCTACCCGAGGAAGGACACCAAGGGGTAAATATGGCCAGTTCTTAACAAGATTAGCCAGAAACTATACAGAAGTGTCTGTCCACAGTAGCGCAGAACAGCAATTAAATGTATAATGTGTACCTTGCATGTCATTAAAGTCTCAGGCACTTCTGTTAAGAGCATTCTGTAAGCTCTAAGAACCCCTATGTGCATATTTAACTCATCTGGGAATTGTATATCTAAGTAGTTACTTAAAGTTAATCCCCCGTAAGCCAGAATGGCAAAACATTCAATTTCAAGACCTAGGGAAAGTTTTTAATGTACACACAGGCTAAAGAATGGCTTGTGTTACTCTCTGCTGTGCTAACAGAACCTTTCCCCTTCCAAACATACAAGGTAAGTATGTTCACCCTGCTAGTCTAGGCTGCTAGTGTTTCCTGTAAATTTAAGCCAGTATTTAAAGAAGAATGAAAAATGAATGAATTACATCAAGGGGTATCTACAATACTGGACTCTTAGAACTAGAGCTTCTGCAGAACTGCCTAAAGAGGACATGAAAGGGCAGGGAAGGATAGGAGATCCCTTCCCTGTGAAGACAAGTCTTGGCTACAATTTAGGTTTGTCTTTTTGTATTTTACTCTTTCTGCTTCCTTTTTACTGAGCTGAGGACTGGCATGCATCAACCCCCTGGGTGTGATGCACCAAGAACCCAGCGGCTGCCAGCCTTTTCCAAGGCATGGCGCTTGCAGAGCTGAAGCTACAGACAGGGAGGCCATCGGCACGATGCTGCTGGACACACAGAAACCAGCCCCAAACAGCTCAGGCCCACGCCAGCCCAGACAGTTCCCAGGGCCTTGCTCTGCCTGGGCAACGCAAAGCCGTCCACTAACAATGGCAGAAAAGCTGTGCTGCTAATTTCCTTTTAAATATTCAATAAACCACAGAATATTACTTGGGAGTGCAACAAAGATATTGCAAAATCTACTATACTCAAGGACCTTGGATTGGAAATGGGCAACACTATCTTCCCAGCATGCTCACTTTTACCTGTCTTGTCTTGCCTCATGACAACCTGCAGAGGTCTACATGTGGCTCACATTTCTTTATCAACATGTATGGCCCTTACCTCACCTGGCAAGTGATTGATTTTTACAACCAATGCAATTTTCACAATCAACAAAAATACTATTTCTACTAGTAGAAACTACTACAGGTTGTGAAGTTAATAGAAAAATTCCTGCAGCTGTTGCAAACCACAGTGTTACTGCTAAGGGTGCAGAACATTTTATAGGATTAATTTCTGAGTTTCAAAGTTAGTCCTATCAGGACAAGGATAGAGTTACTTACATTGTGAGAGCAGTACATATTGATCTATTTAAAAACCACTTTTTTCCCCTTTCTTTCTGATACTATTTGCATCTTCCGCTCATTTCTCAGAATTATCCCTGCTTATTGGACTCATTCTGCTAGTTCTAATAAAGGCATGGCTGGTACAGCTACCTGATCTACATTTGCTTTAACTAAGTAGTTAATGTCAGTATGCGTGAGATCCTGTGTGTTCAGACACTGCAACACTTTTGGCTGCACATTTCGACATCTTTCTCCTTGATCTACTCCTCCACATTTTATTTTGATAGTGACCCAAGTAGCAATGAGCATTAAAGGTTTTGCTTTAAAACCTCCTAATGTTTTATTAACAGGATCATAAGGGCTTGTATCTTTATACTCTTCTGAGAAGTTATTGTCATCTGGGTCAAAGCATCCACTGTGAGGCTCATCCCCTCGATAGGAGGGTGCTTTAGAAAGGGCTGTGATCATGCCTTGCTTACTCCTGTTGCTATTTTGAACCCGTCAACTTCACCCTTACAAACTCAATTGTCTGCATCTTCTCTTTCTAGGTATTTCCTGCACCAATCTTGGATTCTCGTTACTTTACATAAAAGCCTGCCCAAATTAAGAAAGAAAGAAAAAAATATATATATTAAAGGTGATGAGAGAGAGTTTCCCCAGAGGCTTCTCCAAATACCAAGGCCAAACCAATGCAGGTTCTAACTCCTCTACAGAGCAGTAGATGGATTTTAAACCTTCAAGTGTTATTGGTCCCTCTAAAAAATTGAACTTGTAAGAAGTTAGAGGGGATGGACATGTGTTATGTTTTACCCAGCTGGGTAGCCTAGCTCCACCACAACCACGCTTTCACTCCCCCTCCTCAAAGGGAAAGGGGGCGAAAATACAATGAAAAGGGCTCAAGGGTTGAGATAAGGACAAGGAGATCACTCAATAATTATAGTCACAGGCAAAACAGACTCAGCATAGAGAGATAAATGAAATTTATTGCCTGCTACTCAGAAGCTAGAGCAGTGAGAAACAAACAAACGAAATAAAAAAAACAACAACCTGGAAACACCTCTCCTCATTCACCCACTTCTACATACTCCCCTCGTGCACTGCACTTTGAAGGTGCTTTTCTGTTAGCTAAACTGAAAAGGACCAAAAGCAATGCATGCTGTACAACTGCAGTCACCTAAATATATGTAGAATTAATAAAATAAAAAAAAAAAAATAGCATTTTTTTAATTTGAGTATATTTCAGTCATTCTCTCCCGTATTCTCATACCACACCTTGGCAGCCTCACTCTCTCAGCAAGATTTCTCTGAGAAATAGGATCCATTGGTACTACTGTAGTAAAAATACAAAAAAAAATATGACTCATGATGCTCTGGGTATGAGTATAGAACTCCTTTCCTACTTTGTTTGTCATGATCCTGTTTAAGTCACTAAAATAAAATGAACAAAGTGTGATGCACTTAACTAACAACTTACATATGTTACTCTTGCAAAATTTTCATGCTATTATTCTGACAAGCAAAAGAAAAGTAGATCAAAAGCAGAAATACACTTTAAAAGATTCACCTGATATATGATTCTGTAAATATCATTAATTTGCTATTCGAGTAAGCATTTAGACTTACACAAGTATAGTAAAAAAAAAAATTAAAAAAATGTTTTTCATATCCTATTTCTTGGGTTGAAATAACAATATTTTAACAGTTCTACATTCAGTTTTGAATATGGAAAATATCTGTAGTGAACAAAATATGTTGAACAAAGATGTCTATTGATTCTTTCATATGCAAAAAATGAGTATTATTAAGGAAAAACTGCTACTAGCATATGCAATTATTGCATACCTACCGTAACATGAATGCATTCAGGTTTTATCAACAAGGGTAAATTAATAGAATTGGATGCTTATACTTCAACTTCTGCAATATTAACAGCAACAAAATTTAAAAGGACTTTAAAACATGTTAAATTTGGAGTTTGAGCGCATAAGGAAAACTGTACGCTTAAATTAAATTTACCCCATTTTACCAACAGAGTTTATTGGCTCTAGTAGTATTGCCAGTAAAGCGCATGCTTATGAACTTTTATTAACTTTTATGAACCAGAACTTTATCTTCTGCTTAATCATTAGTACATGATTAGTAACATGTCAACATACTACATTTAAGTATTTCTAAGAACCTACATTGCACCTAAAATCACATAAAAATTATCTTGATACTGTAGCATATTTAGTATTATTCTGATCTTTGAAACAATAATATTCTGTTAAATTTTAAACATTATAGCTGAAACAAGCAAAAACAAACAATTGCCACTTATCTGTATATTATCACCAGGCAAAGTATGATTAGAGGTGCTTCTGAACCAAAGTTTCAGTCAGGTTTCTGACAAAGTAAATTTCGTGATGCTAACATCCCAGGGTGCTAATATACTGTCTTTATAGGAGTTTTATCTTCCTTCAATTAATAAGTGATTGACTGGCTATCTGGAGTTAGAAATATTTTCAGTATTAAACTTCCCTGTTGTCAATAAAAAATAACTATAGGTTGATAAGTTTCCCTGAAAAGTTTTTAGGATAGCATTTTTCTTTCCTCATATTCAAAAAACTACTGAATTCAACTTCTTCATTTTATTCATTCTAGTGAGCCAGATTCTCAGCAGATGTTAAGATGGTCTGGACCTGTTCAAATGAAGGCAAAAATCAGGTAGCAAATCTCTGAATCAAGTATATGTAAAATTCTGGACCAGCACAGCCAATTCAGGATTCATGTTTTAGAGTCTAGGTTGTTCTAGAAATGTAAATGCTCCTGTGATCCAAAGTCAATGAGCTGAGTCAAAATAATTACAAAACAAGCTATGATCAAAAACCTAGCTCTGATGCATGTCTACATCACATGATGGAAAAGAAAAAAAAAAAAAAAAAAAAAGGTTTAGCTGAGCTGCTGTCAGTCACAACACACATGCATCAACATGCCAAAATACCCATTCTAATATAGCTGCACTGTTCTAGGATCTAGGTTTGTCTCCAAATATAGTGTTTGTGCTGTGCCATTTACAGACCTATGCTTGTATGATATTTTATCCCACAGCCAGAGCAGAGTTTTGGTGATTGCCGCAAGCAGTTATGACACAACAAAAGTCAGTGTCATATTAATTTTTATAAGTCCTATTATGGAATGCAAGCAATTACTAGTTTCCAGGCATTGTTATTAACTGGTATTGATTCGGAATTACAGCCTTTTATTTTTTTATCCCCTATTTAAACATCAGCCAAGAAACACTAATTTTGAAAAAACACCTGAGTCAGAATAACAGACAGTTCTATATAAAGACATTTGATTCTCCTTTTTGATTTTTCCCCTTTTCATATTTCCTCTCTTATATGAAATTCATCTATCAAAAAAATAAAACCAAACCCACCACCTATACATTTCTTCAATGATCTGCATTTCCCACAGGCAGTTCTGACACTTTTCTAGGCAACATCATACCTTAACACATAATTTTCACTAGAATATCATTCACATCAGTATAACAAAGAGATTGTTTTTAGATTAATTTTTCCCTGAATCATATGTCATAATCAGGGAAAATAATTTTTAAAAAAGATATTAGGAGGACTTAAAAGTTTCCTTTTTGTACCTATGAGAAATATTTCTTCCAAGGTTTCCTGTTATATTTTATTACATAAATTACTTTATTGTGTTTTATTTAAAAATATTGTATTTATATTATTATAACATAATTTATAATATATTTTAAGAAGTATTAAATAACTTTTATCAGTACAGGTTTCAGATTCGGACACAAATTCTACAGGGAATTACAACTGTCAACTAAATCTTTTTTTTTTTTTCTTTTTTCTTTTCTACCTACTGAATCTGTACCTATTCAATTTGAATTAGTTTACCCAGATATAGCCCACTGAACCAGTGAATCCAGTGGGGGTTGCAAGACTCTTTGGTTACCTCTGAAAACTAATTTTCAGCTGAGTTACACCTAGATGGGATTTTATTTCAGTAAAAGGTCAGCTCTTGGACTTCAGCAGACAAAGAGGCACTTGGGAAGTAAAAGCATTGTCAAAGTCCACCTTAAATTAGATGCTTCAATACAAACTGGTATGGAAATCTGGATTTGTTTCAGAGACGAGTGATTAAGTTTGTGTTCATAGAAATTACAATGAACATACACAGTCCAGAAGCCATCTGCTGGGAGAATCTCATAAAAGATTAAAAAATTGAGTACACTGGAAAAAATCCTATGGGAATATCTTGCACAATTGGAAGCATACATTCACAAGTGCACACAGCAACATGCAAAAATGGAAAGAAAAAAAAAAAAGTAAGGTACAATCTCTCTCATAAATCTTTTTTTTTTTTTTTTAAATGCATTTGTCAACTTGCATTGTTCTGTTTTGTAAAGAAACAATACTTCAATACTTTTACTTATCAGATGAACTGATTGGTTTGTTTTTGTAATAAGTTGAAAGCAGAAGAGTAAGCCCAAAGCAAACCTTAGTAATCATCTAGGATTCCTCTTTATCAAGGTGTGTAAATCTGTCCCATTTCACTGGCCAAATTAATTTCAGCACCACCATTCCTCAAGTAGTGTTTTGTCAGCACTTTATTCTAATTGACTTATACTTAAAATATTTTATCAGAACTGGACAAATCTAAGATGTATGCAAAATAAACAATCATAAAGAAACCAACGTGTTCCAGAAATGGTCAAGTAAATTGAAATTTGCAATAAAAAAAAAAAAAAATAGTTTATAAAGTGAAATAATTGTTTTGCATTCACAACAATGCTTAACTTGAGAAAACACAGGCACTTTTGTACAATCTGGTTTACAGTAGCCCTCCATATATTTCACACAGAATACCTTTTATGAAACTTTACTTGCTTTATTGCTTCTACTCCAAATGGAGTAGAATAACTATTTGGATTATTTTAAGTAATTATGCTTCTGACTGACATATACTTCCTTCAAGACAGAAGATCATCTTGTTTTGTCAAAAGTGTTTATAAGTAACATAGCCAAACAGACCATAAAAATAATGAAATTCTGCTAAGCTTTGCATGCTGCTGACTGACTAAATAATACTCTTCCTTTTATTATTTCAGAAGAATAACTTCTTCTTAGACAGGGTCATTAGATTAAAAAAAAATCTTAAATTACCCAAAACCCTTCTTCACAAGTTTGTGAACTACAGAATACAGTTTACTTTGTCTGAAAAACACACATTTTGAATGATGGATGACATCAAGGAGCTTTTCAAAGTATCGTTCAGAGACTATGTCAGTCTGTAGAAATGGAAGTAGACCAAACTGTTTATTATATGTTCTAGTCAGGCTATAAGGTCAAGCTTTCTCTTGTTAATTGCTGTAGGATGGTTACTAAGCAAGTCGGTTAAGAGTTCTGACCTCTGAAATAAATTTCCAAGGCTTATTCTTACTCTGTATTAGGCATGAGAGACAATTTTAATTAAAAACAAACAGAAAAGCAACAAAACCAGAGACTGAATAGCCTCAAGATCTTCAGCACACACTGAGCCAAAATGCTGGCCTAGGCTATCAAAGATATGTGGTTCTAGCACCTACACTACCTTGCTTCAAAGTAGTTGAGATATACCTGCACAAGCTTCCCACAGACAGCTAAGCAGGCATGCCCCAATAAAATCAATCCTACATGTCCATAACAATAGAAAATATGAGAGCATGAATACTATCTGTTGAATCACATTTCAACTATGGTTAAAAAATAATAAGGTTCAAGACTTTGCTCTAATCTCTATTAATTTCGAATAGAAATTTTTGTGCTTGTCCAACTAATCCAGCCTTTATTAGAGATCTTTCCCTGGGCCAGCCTTTTGCTAAAGGAGCTGTTTGAAATCTGTTGCTGCAGCACCTACAGGCAATGTGCTGTGCTGCTAAGTGTACCATACCACTTCCCTGTGAAAACGCATCTAGGCCTCATAGTAGTGCACCCTTTTTTGGGGGGAATACTTCTGCCCTCAGGCCTGGCCAGTTTCTTACTGTCTTTCTAATCTTGTATCATTTTGATGCTGCTCCTTGAAGTACTTCAAGAACAAGATGATTTTTCATCAGAAGAGCCAGATTAAAAACAGTGAGGTTCTTTTCATAAGAGCATTTGTATTTAGCAATACTACGGGATTTGCTCATATACTCTATATTCCAGCCAGTCAGGCATTTTTATCCAAAAACTCAAAATGTCTAGGTTCACTCCTGACTGTATTTTGAAACACAGAACAAGTGGAAAGTAACATATAACAAGAGCATACAAACATAACGAACCCTGAGAAAAAAAAAAAAAATAATAATTAAAAAAAATCAACCATATTAGAGCTTTGCAGTTTGGCATGACAGGTAAGTATTTCTTTTCTTCAAAGATCCCAGTAAATCACAACAATGGTGCTGATGGCATGGTATAATTGTCTCAGATATGCTGCAGTGAGTGTTATTTATGGTTGTTTATAAAATATGCTGTCAGACTGGCAGGCTGCCTAGGGCCTTAGCATTATTTATGGATTCTCCTGTTATCACATGCCCCTTGGTGCATCAAATTTAAAAAAAAAAAAAAAAAAAAAAAAAAAAAAAAAAAAATTTAAACTCTATGGTCTTGAAACAACGTATATATATTTTTTTGTTGTTTTTATTTTTTATTTTTTCCAGAAAACAAGATTTATTATATTACGTCTCTTATTCTTATGCTATTCTGTGAATGCCTATTATGGGAAATATTTGAAGTTTTACCAAACCAAACCATCCCCCAATTTCTCCCTCAAAGCTCAAATCATGCATTGAAGGACGACACACCATTTATTTATTTTTTTATGCCATTAGAATTACACTTAAGTCAGAAATCTGGACTTTTGTTTGGAGCTTTCACAGACGCCTATGGAAATACATCAGGCTGTTCCTACACAGTTTTAAAAAATATGGTCTTAAATACCCAAATCCCGTAAGAAAACATCTATCTAAAATATTTTAAGGTGTATTTTTTTTCTTCTGTAAAGCAAATATCCTGTTTGCTAAATATATCTATGAATCTTGTAAGAGAAAACTTTCAGCAAGCAGAATTTTCAAGTTCATTAAACACCAACCACACATTAGCTTCTTCAGTCATGTTCTTCAAATGTTATCCTTTAGCAACAGAACATGCACTGTAGACGGCACGCAAGGTAGAGCAGGTTGGTTTGAGGTGCTAGGTAGTAGACACAAACATCCAAGAGATTGGCAATAGACAGCATAGATCATTACTTTTTAAATGTTCTGACCCTAAGAGAACTACAGTAATGCCAGCTTCTTCAATCAAAATCCAAGTGGTAAAGCAAGCAAGCTGACTTCAAACACTTTTGAGGCTTTGTAGATTCCACATATTGCTTAACAAGGTGCAATTTGTCAACAGGCAGGTATAATAAATTAAAAAAAAAAAAAAAAAAGAAAAAAAAAAAGAAAAAAAAAAGAAAAAGAATACAGTTATTTATTTATTGTGATCCAAGCAGATAGGTACAGGGATCCAGATGGTTATACCTTTTGCAATACTTGGTGAAGTATTGCAACATGATATGAAATATGAAACTACAATTACATTGTCATGTCATGTCATTGTCATGTCATGACAATGTAATTGTAGTTTCATATTTCATATCATGTAATTTTCTAATTTTTGTCACATAAGTGTTTATTCTGAAAAAAATAAAAAATAGAGTACAAGTCACATTCACATCTAACCCTCAGGATCCTAAAAATAAACACGTCTAAAAAGGAGGTTTCTCATCCAAAAGCAACTGTCCCTCTCTTAGCAAATCAAACTAAATCACAAGCAGCAGTTGCTCAAGTTTGTTTTTGAACTTCTTCCTAGTTCATGAAAGAAATGAAGATTAATTAATCAAGCCTGCAATAATTATTCCAGTGTGCTAGATCCCATTAGCAATTGATGATTCCTTTTTATAATACCCATCCTTGCCTAAGACTGTTACTTGCAATCTTTTGATAATTTTCAGACAGCCAGAGCTTCAGGAATAGTTTCAAAACTCCCAGACAATTCCAAGTTTCTCTTTTATGTGCAGTATTTGAGGAGGGAGCTCACAGGTAAGATGCTTAATTTTCTTACACCATTGAATCCAGCTGGAGTCATATCTTCCTATATACATGCCTTGTATCTTAACATTAACTAAACTGCTTCAATACATTGTCCTGCCAAAATTATTAAGGACCAACTGACAGATGTCAGACAGCAACTGACAGATGAAAGATTACCTTCACACATTTATTCATGGGAAAAAATAAAGATTTTAAATCCAAAAGTTTTCATAGAAAAGGAAACTGAAATGATTGTGTTTTTTTTAAATGAAAAGAATCAATATGATTGCATGAAAAGCATGTACATTATTTAAATATGAACTAAAAAAAAAGAAAAGTCCCAATGCTTTCATTTCATTCTTTATTTGCAGTTTGAAATTTCTCAGTTTAGCTGGACAACTGAATTAGATAGCTGCAGTGTGATCTTATTGAAAGATCTTGGCCTTTG
The DNA here is from genome assembly GCF_963932015.1 of Anas acuta. NCBI lineage: Eukaryota > Metazoa > Chordata > Aves > Anseriformes > Anatidae > Anas > Anas acuta. The sequence continues at coordinate 27,627,320 of NC_088986.1, read as the reverse complement.
GAAGTTTACCAAGAGTTTTTCCCAAAATGTAATGAACTGCTTGCTGAGTTTCTGCACTTGGATTTAATTTTACTGTTTCTAGCTGTTTTTTTCAAATATTACACAGTGAACATACATATGCTTTAACAGGTTCCTATCATAAAATTAACTGGTCCCAGCATTCTCAAGTTGAGCTAACAAGATAGGCAACTATGTACAGGGCAAACAACTACTTTCCAGAAACTTTGCTGTCTTCAGATTTACAAGTTTACATCATAAAGGATCAAATATTCCCACAATGTTAGACAGAAATTAAAAGCATAGGTTTTGCTACAGAACAAAACACCCGTAACTTCAATGAGTAATGAGTAATTTCTGGTTGAAATTGAAAAGAGCTCATCACCTCAAGTTTCTGTCCTGTTGCTATAGAAGTTGCAGATATATTGAGCATACAAATCTCTGCAGAACAAGATGTCTCCTTATCATGGGACTGTACAAATGAATTTCTCCCAAAAGAGAATCTAGATTAAGCAAGTTGTTAACTATATGAAATTGATTAAGTTTTTGTTACAGACTGCAACAAAACCATGACATACATTATTAAGGAATCTCCGTATCAGTCACATTAAACCCAGTGTTTTTGCAGCTTGGACTGCCAGTTGCCTCTTTGCATCATTTCTTGATGATCACCAAAAGGTATGTGGAGAAGAAGGGAGGGGAGGGCAAGCACCAAATGATACAACCTGGGAATGGCAAATCCTTAGGAGTAACCCTGAGTAGTTCATTACTGCTTGTAGGAACAGTAGGAGATCATAAATTCTAACAACCCATCAGATCTCCTTAACACCATTCCCTTTAACAGCCTTCTAGAAGAACTGACATTTAAAATGATTGAGTTAGATCAAAAGACTCAAAGATCACTCAACACACATCACTTAAGCTCAAGCCACCAAAATCAGATGCTGACACCAGTAGTCATCTAAAAATTCAGATCCAAAGTGTGCTGGTCTATACATGAAACGCAAAAAATAGGATACTGACAAAGGTACAAACATTTCTGACTTTTCTTTAAACACAGACTATATATTTACAGATTACAAAAAGAAGAATCAAGCATATTTTAATCCTACCATTTATTTACTGAAGGGTCATACTGCATGAGGTCCAGTTTTGAAAGGACAGACTTTTAAAGATGCATTCATTTCATTCACTGTTCTTTGAAGCCTCTGCTCTCATAACAAGAGCAATGAGAAAGTCCAGTAAAATGCTACTTTTGCATTCTGCACAGTGGTCTTTGCAAGGCTTTTCTAGAGAGACTGAAAAACCAAGAAATTCCAACCTAAGAGTTAAAGGCTTGTATGGAGGTCAAGGTAGAGAATTGACAACAGACAAAAGTAAAATTCAGTATTTTTATATGAATAGGAGTCTATGATCTTGAATTTAAAAAGAAAAATTTCCACATGAGAAGCAAAAGAAGAAAGAAAAAAGAAATCAAATTCTCAAATTTCAAAATCTTTGAAAAAGATTTGCCTTTGGGATGGCTAAAATGATTTATTCATTTCAGAAATCAAATCCTCCATTCATTAAACTATTAGGAAGTAGGGTAGATTTGAATTCAAACGAGAAGTCTATACAGCATATCTCATCCATCTTCACAGTGATTAGTGAAGAGGCTAGAGCTAGCTACAGCAGTGTTAGCTAAGCCCATGCAGAAAGAAGACACAGCAGTGGGAAAAAAAGTAAACAACCAGTTCTACTGTTGGTTTTGTGATTCAATCAAGAACATGCAGTACTTTGCAATCAATCTGAACATTAAGGAATTTTATAGTCTCATCCAGATGAGAGATTCTTTTTATGGAGGGAAAAAAAAAAAAAAAAAAAAAAGAATCATGCCATTCTAGCTTGTTGAGTAAGATTCAGAAATTGTCCAGTGTCTTTGCCTAACCCCCCGTCCTCTCTATGCACTGATTGTACACCATCTAGTAATCATGTGGGTTTTTTGCTCCTGGCTTGCTTTCAAGTGAAACGACAGATGCCATGAGCTTCCTATTAGCACAATACAGACAGTAGCAGCACTTGTAAATCAAAATGATGGATTACTCCAGGAAATGAACTGATTCTGATTGCAGCATTGGGCTACATAGAATGGTGAAGACTCTTGCATGCTTATGGGAGCATATCCCAGTGTCTTCATTCTTCCTTTGAAAAAGAAGTGCATATATAAATACAAACCCACACTACATTACACACACACACACACACACACATATGGGTATTATATATTTGGGAAGCATGGCAATGAATAAGATGTTTTTTATTAGTACTTTGCACTGTTATTCCATGCACTGTTCTAACTGCAGCAGGTTTCTGCCTTTGTATATAGCTGTAAAACTGTTGGTTTAAGTTAGTTTAATCCACAGGCAATGAAATATGCCATGGTATATTTATTATTATATGAAATACACATCAAAGTGCAAAATAAGCACTTTACGGGAAAAACAGTGATTCTTATCCATATTCTGTTGAAGTATGGTTTACGTACACAATTTTAAAGCAGACAAAATTACAGAATCCTTCAGAAAGGGGTATCTTATTTCTCAGTAATGGTTTAATCAGTGTTGACTTTCAGAGATACAAGGTCATGCAGCAATTGTGAATTGTTCTTAAGTGCCAAGAAACCTACAGAAAAAAAAATCTTTGCAGCACTTTAGCAAATACAGTTTGAACATATATTCTGTTTAGAAAGCTGTATCCTTTTTTTTTTTTTTTCCCTGATTTCTTTCTAAACTTCCTAATTTGAAGTTAAAATAGATATTTAGAGAAGTATCTTCCAAACTTCTCATGCCAGATTTTCCTTTCCCTTAAAAAAAAAATATGCAGGGATGATGGTGATAGTGTGTAAATAAGTAACATATAGCAAGGAAAGTAAAAATAGAACTACCTGAAAGTTGGTGTTTTCCATTTTCTCTCACAAAGCACATGAATAGCATCGTCAGACTGGAGTAAATATCAGGTTAATATAGAGTACAGGAGGTATTTAACTGGATTAATCAATGACACTGTATTTTAGCTAGAACAAAGGAATAGTTTAACAGCCTGATGAAACAGGTAAAAGACACCCAATGAAGTCAATGGATTTTAGATGACCATCTCAAATGAAGAAATCAAACAAAGAAGGAAAAAATAGTTTCATCTTTTTTCATAACAATTCACTTAGACTTCAAACCAGCACATCAGAGAATGACAAACCGCAGGAAAGATTTTCATCACCTACCTTAGATTTTTGTCATCTAACTCATGATTATGTTAGACAACATGGTCAGTGAAGACACACCCATGACAGTGAGAACTGAAGAGCAATATGGGAAGTATACATCCCTGTCTCTGGCAAAGAGGAAGAATCTGGGACAAATCTTTATTATCTCTTTTGATAATAGTAGGATTTTACGAGAGCTGTTTTCACAGAAACTGTTCTTATTTTCTTTGCAGGTTTTGGCAAGCACCTGCTTCTCACTCTGCCTTTTTTGAGACTAGACATGCTCTGAAATCTATAGTTATAGCAACACAACACAAGAATAACATAGTATACCACAGATAAGAAGTGCCACCAGATATTCCTGCTTACAAGGACAGAAGATGCAGTACTTGAGCCTAGAATGTATATCAAAATTGAATTTGACCAGAGTCTCACCTGAGATAAACAAACTTAAAAGGCTTTAAAAGACAATGCTGTCTTTCATTAATCATAAAAGAACCATGTAAGTGTTAAATTAACTGTAAAATAATGTTTTTATATTTTCTTCAATACCATGCCAATTTCACATGAGATTGGAAACAGTAAGAAATCATACACAACTATGTGAGGTCCAACTGCTCTCTTCCTCCCCCTCCCCAATATTATGAAGAAATGAAACTAATAAAAAACTAGGCCTAATTTCCCAACGTATACATCCTGCATTGTTTCTTTCATTTGTAAATGAAATGATGCAGACTGAACCACTTAACAGAATGGAAAGGTACTGATGCCAAGCTACACTGTACATTAGTATGGGTGGTAGAAAGAGCCTATTGAGTTGCAAAACAGAATCTTCTGTTTCTTCTGAGGAAAGGTTATACTATATTAAAATCATGACTTTTGTGATTAATGCTGTAGTTTCAATAGAAAACCATGGATCCACTCATCTTCAGTGCATCTTAAAATGCTTTTATACTGGTATCTCCTACAATGCAGATTTCTTTAAGATCAAAAAAAATATAGCATCATTTAAATCAGATCCCACTATATACAAGATGGAGCCTTACACTGAAGGTGGCACAAACTGCTTCTAAACTATCCAAACGTCTGACTAAATTATAAACCCCTTAATAAAGTGCAGGATTTACAGAAACTCATCCTGCATGGTTCCTTCACTTCAGAAACACATTCCTTGAATGCCAACTTAAAGAGGCCTTTTTTTTAACAGTTTCAACAGCAACTGATTTTAGAAAAATTAACCTGGAAAGTGAGCCAGGTGTATTTTCTCCATAGTAGTAGATCCAGTTTGTCACTAACTCATGCTTTCCACTATATTTACATGTAAAGAAACTGCATGTACTGCATATCACTAAACCAGAAAAAAGATAAGGAGCTCCAAAATTGCCCAATCATAAGCACAGTTACTAAGTACCAAAACATGGTGGTTTGAACCCTACTGTACAGCTGTTCTGCCTGTCAATTAGACAACAAAGAAAGACTTAAATGGGAACCCCGTGTGGTTCACAAAGATGGCTATCAACTGCAAGTCAAGTTCCAAAATGTTTTTTTTTTGTTTGTTTGATTCGTTGGGATTTTTTTCATCTATTAAAACGTGCTGGCCCACAGATTTCAAAGGATGAAATAGAAAACCTTTTCACCTTTAACAATGAAATTTCCTGTCACACTAAGAACCATTATCAAAAATAGATATTGTTGGAAGCAGCCAGTATTTTCCATCATGAAACCACATTAGAGTAAACCTCACCATCAAAAAGGGAATAATTGAGATTTAAGCATTATACAATGAAAACACTTTTGGGTGAAAAGAGTGCAATTTTGAGCCTAATAGTCTGATTCTTTTTACTTCCAATAGCAGATTTTTCTTCATACTAAACAAGCAAAAATATTAGCTACTTAAAATGAGTCAGTCTTTTATACCTTGTACCAATGCCATGTAACTAATTAGAAAAATCAGCTGTAATATATCTTAACAACAGAAGCTGTTACTTCCTCTATTTTGAAGATATTTCCTTCAAATAATGTATTTATCTGTCTCTTCATGTTTATAAAATGGTGTGTAAATACAGGTTTCCCAATGAAAAATTTTGGTCCTATTTTTAAAGATATGCAAACTTTGATTGGTTAGAAATTGATCGGTTTAGAAACATTATATGAATCCTCCTAACCTGACACAGCACTCCAGTGCACTTGTATTATCAGTTCACTGATTCCCAAAATACGTGGGCCATAATATAAGCACACTAACAAGCTGCTGAAGACTGAAGTGCCACAAACTCCTGTAAGTTTTCTTCAGGTTTTTGATAATAAACATAGAAAGAATTTTATCAAGGGAAGATGACATATGAGATGCTTTAAACCCAGTTAAAACTTCTGTTGTAGAAATCAAGCCTTCTTGATGTAGGAGAGTTTTATCAGTTCTATTGACATAGTCTTATAGGAATGCCTACCTAGAAATTACACTACAGCACAAGGAAAGGTTTGTTTACTTACATTTAATGGTACCCAAGAGAAAAATTTCACAAGGAAAAATCCACTCTCTAGAAGACTCCATGGCAGATTATAACATTCTAGCTGTAACTACCAGCTAGAAAGAAAAAAAATATATCTATCTTACTGATAGATAAAACCTTACTCTATTGACAAATCTGGGAGGTTTGATGTTACACAAGACACTTTTTAAACTGTCTTGGAGGTGAATTTCAGACTGTTTCTTTCCTTACAGACAGTGAGGACAGATGGCTTAAATCTGCATCATTTCATTGAGTTATTGAAAAAAAGTGAAAATTTATTCAAAGGAGCCAGATTTGTGTCTTCCTTTTCCTGTAAAATATAAGTGAGAGGAATGGAAATATGCTCAATAGATAATTTGAGTTAGATTTAATTGCAAACTGGAATATTCCAGAAAGAAAACAGCTCTGAGAATTCCTATAGGATCTGCATGTCATTTTACTTTTCATAAATCTCAGATAAGCACCAAAAGAAAATCTTAACTCATGAGATATGGCCACACTTGAGGGTAGGGTCGAATGGGGGGTGTAGAAGGAAGGGAACATTTAAAGAAAGGTTCTAGAATTTCTCCAATCTTCAGAAAGACTAAAAAGCAGTTGAACTGCTAACAAACTTCAGAGTCAGCTGAATGTTCGTCCACATGACAGCTCCCACGACAACGAACTTGATCCAGCTAAATCCATGGTAATACCCAAGGAAACTTATTTGCTTTTCTCCCAAAAGGACAGATGTTATGATAAAGACAGAGTGCTTATATAAATATGCCCCTGCAAAGATTTGTCTTCCTCGTTATGATAGCACTAGATGCTCCTTGCTTCACACTGGTCTTGTGTCTGGAGAAAGAGAGGACAATGTCACCAATAGTCATCCATTCTGTTTGGACAAAAGAGAGCTTCTGCAAACTAAGCACTTTTCATACCCCAGAGACAAGAAGAACAATAGTATACAACATTTTCCCAAGTAAATTACTTCTAACAAAAGGAGCACAGAATGGAATAAACCTTTTACCTCTCCTACTCCTTCAGGTGACTAGCTATTCTAAAAGACTACAAAAAGGTACAAACAGAAGTTCTTTGGACTTTATTAACTGTATACTTTAACATCATTGTTATATTTTGCAGATTTCCTCTCCTGTAAATAGTAGAATAGTCTTTCAAGTTGTTTCCAACCTCTAGCATGGTCTTTTGCACAGTATAGGTCCCACCATTAACTTCTGTGGTATATCATCTTCTGAAAAATAATAATGCAATTTTAATTCTAAAATCACCAGTGGTAGGAAAAAAATAATAATAAATTAAAAACAAACAAACAAAAAAACAAACAAAAAACCACAGAGCATTGCCTAGCAATTTCTGTGATGGCTAATCACCCTCCATAAAAAACACTAAATCCAAACTTTTTTTTTTTATATTTGTGTGTGCCCAGCTGCTAAGATTTGAATATATTTTCTTTGGGATTACTTACATATTCTTGAAGTCGATTCTTACTCTTTCTTCTGACACACACAGTGGAATAACTTTCACCATGAGGCATTTTTTCCATCAGTGTCGTGGCTTTATGAACCTGTCTGACTTTATTGGCATCTTTTTGGAGTTCTCGACTCCAAAACTGGACACATTTTTCTACTTAGACTATAAAAGTGACAAATGCAGTGAAAATAATATCTCTAATTTCAATTTTCTGTTTCAACACCTGAAAATCATATTATCTTTTCACCATAACATAACCCAGGCAGTATATATTCAGCTGACTACGGATTGGCACCAGTATAATTTTGTATTTATTATTCATCATTGCCTCATTGCCCCACATACCTCTGTCACTGCATCATCACTTCTACTGTTTTATCATGATTTCTTCCTGGTCACTGGAAACATGTTCCAAACAATAGTCTAAAAACCTACTTCTAACCCAAGTAGTAGTAAAGCTACTAACTTAAAATTAGATCTGCCAAGCTGGCTTGATATATCTTTCATAATACCTTGTTGGGAGTCATTAATTATATTTCCCTCTTTCAGTTCTTTATTATTAAAGTTTTTTCTCAATCATTGAGTATTTTGCATGGACTGGAGTAAAAACTCTGAAACTGAATCACTGTCATTTACTTTTGATCTCTTAAAATATTTTTTTCATTATTTTTTTTTCTGAAAAAAAAAGCAAACAAAGCCAATTATTAAGGTCTTCAGAAAGACTCTTTAGAAATAAATCTTTGAAAATTAGGTGGTATTTTTGAATGCCTTTCCATTTTTCCTGTTGTCATGTTCATCTAGATATTTGCCATAAAATGTTTTTATGTATCCTTTCTACACATATTTTCATTCCATGTATTGTTAACTGCATCATCAGACAATCAGAAGTGCAATAAAGATCATACATTCTCAGCTGACTTTTAGCAATTGTGCACATCTATTGCATTTAAATATAATAGATTAGTTTCACTTTTTCAAGTGCATTAATTTGATGCAATGACATTAATTGACTGTAGCCATTTAACCAGTCTTCCAGCCATAAATATTTTCATTATGTTCTTTTATTTCCCATCTGGCTTTCTGCAATTCTTAACTGTTACTTTGTGTTTTCTCCATCTATTTCTGTAGTTTTTCTTTTTTCTAACGTTAATTTTGTATATGTTATAGAGTTGCATCTAACTTCTCTCTAAAATAGAACTGCTTGTTATCATAACTAAGAGGGGGTTCTTCTATCTTTAATATGATACCATGCTTTTCTATATCAATCACTGAATATCTTACACAACTCCCGTTTTTTAAACTTATTTCCTTCATTTAATTTTGTCTTTTTAATTAATTTGATCACATTTCTTTTAAGCAAGCAGAATCGCATCAAACTCCTAGAGAGCTGTGACTGAGTCTTCATTTTCAGTATGGATGAAGTTCAAATTAACATTTTTTGATTAACAATATTCAGCATGCAATTGAGTCAGGAATTGCCTTCTAGGATTTCAAAATTACTTTCAAATGATTTGAATGTAGGTTCTAGCAGGGAAACAATATAAAAATTTCCATGATCTCCACAGTGAAGTGCATTTCTCTCTTTCTACATATAAACAAGCTTTTACAGAACTGTCATTCTGTTCTTGAATCTGATCATTATAAAGCAGACACCCACTGTTACCATTTTGCGCTTTAGCTCTTGCAAGGTTTATCCATTATCACTGGAAGCCTCCCAAGCTATTAGTAATTCAAATGGCTAAAACTGTATTTTGCATAAAGCATCATTCTTTTCCCCCTCTGCCACTTAAGTCTTCCACAATATGCTAGATATTGTACCTAGAGTCAAGCCAGACATTCAGTGTTACCATAGTGGTATTATATTTGTTAGTTTTTCACTTCAGTTACTGAGCAACTTTTACAATAAATATAGCCTTGCATGACAATGACATAATAGCTTTACATTACCATGAAACTATGTTTAATTCACAACTTCATGGCCCTCACCGCTCACTTTATACTTGTTTATAAGAAAAAAACAAAACAATACAAAACAAACAAACAAACAAAAAATGTCAGAATCATTGGGATGGGCTTGAAAATTCTTCTACTTTGTGAGCCTACTGCAACATTGCTTTCTATATCTTTCTATTTTGCTAGAAGTATGCAGCCCTCCTACGGAGTTTTAATTTACATCCCTTGTCCGTCTGCCCCCAGAAAGTATTTCCCAGACCACTGATAAAGTCACCTCTTCTGAATGCATGATTAGACTGGAGATGAGCTTAACTATATCGAACATAATTTTTCTTTGAATAAGCTTTGATTTTATGCAACTGAGTATCTTTACTCTTGGGAATAATTTCTTTGTTAGACTTTTATGCATATTTGTTTACTATAAGGATTTGATTCAGTCTTAGGCTTTTTTCCCTTGAACAATTTTGCATACTATAGTTTGGAACCTTCTTGTGTCAGTGGGAATACTTTTTGGAATATAATTTTTTAGGTGCTTAAAAAAAAAGAAAAAAATCAGAGCATCTTCTCCCAACACACCTACAGCTTTTCCAACTTGTATCTGGAAGCTATTCCTCTCCAAAGAGCTTCCAGATGTAATTTTCCAAAGATGCTAGTAACACACAGAAATTAAAATAAATAAATAAATAAATAAAAATCACAGATCACTATTGATTACACAGGTAATTATGGATGAATGTGTAGTAAAACTTTCCAATAGCTTTCTGTCAGTCACTTTCAAGCACAACTTTCTCATTATGTATTTGCTGAAACTATATGATGGAATTCTGCTGGTGACATTTGAATGATAGTGACTTTGATTTCAAAGGAAATGTTTCAGGTTCATTTCATTACCTTAGAAAAGTAAAAGCAAATTTGCCTTATAAAAAGCAATTACTTCTTAGCTGACCAGTGCAAAATAGCAATATAAAAAAAGATTTCTCATTCCACTATTCAAATCCTAGACTAGCAAACTAGTGTTTGATTTTACTTTAAACCAATTTTACCTTGTTTGAATTGCAAAACCATTTAATCTTCATAAAGTAGGTTATTATAATGGAGATCATATTTTATTGGTACAGTACACCAGCTCGGTACAAACTTTTTTTTTTTTTTTTTTTAAAGGAAGGAATGCTTCAAATTGGAAGAATACCTGGCTGCCCTCTAGGTATGTAACAGTTCAAAACTTTTTACAAATACCTACAATAAAAATATTCAAGCTAAAACAAAAAATACATATATTTATGCTGTAAACATCATATGCAAAACAACACATCAGATGTTATGTAAAATACAAGATCTTACTTGGTTAACTGTTCTCTTTCCACAACAATTTTTGTAAGAATATCCATAATAAATAAGACACAAATATTTGACTTTCGTTTTTCTCGATTGGTTTCTACAATGAAATGTATAAATTCTTCTTTTGTTCCCAGACTTGCTTGCCATATTTCATAAATATTTATATGGCAATGGAGCTATAACATTTAAAGCAGGTTCAAGGTAAAATGCTATAACTACAACCATTTCAGTTAAATATATTATGATTAATTTTCTTATATTCTATGTTTAAACACAAATGGAGACTATTGTATTTTCTAGTACTTATGAGTTGTTTTTATCAAGGCAATTAGTGAATATTCTGGGAGTTGTCAACATGAGTTTACTGACCATCATCATAGTATAGTATTCCACAGCAACTTCTATTTTAAAGTCACTTTGGAAAATAAATAGATCGATATGCAATTATAAGCATCAGCAACAGGCGTATCATTCAGCAAGAGTCTAAGCAATTATTTAGAGTAATGGAAAGAAAAATCACAAGAACTTGCCTTATTTTCTGATCATATTTTTAAAAGTGACTAAAATAAAATCCCTACTTATCTCTGTAATACAGCATGTCTAGATGTATAAATTATAGGTAAGAAACACAATTCCAGAGCTTTTTAAGGTCCTCTGATCTAAATAACCTAAAATCAAAATGCATAAAGTGAAAACAAAATGAAGTGGAGAAACCGTGAAATCAATGTTAATGTAAAGTAGAAATCCAAGTAAAAGCTTTAGAAATGCAGTAACAAGAGATATCTTGAGCTAAAAGCAGAACACTTATTCTCTGCATTTTAATGTGAGATGTATACAGATGCACGTTAGCAACTGGAAGAATCTTTATGATGATTTTAAAATGTAGTTCCAACATACATGCTACCTTTAAAAGTAACACCGAATATTTAGCTTTGACTTTTGAAAGAAACGGGCATTTAAATTAAGCAAACATTCCATTGTTAAAGACTGTACAAAGTTGGAGATTAAGCACTTGTGGAAAAGGTTAAGAAGAGTCCATATTTAAGTGCAAAGAATGAAAATACTTGAGAGAGCCCTCTGAACCGACTAAAACCTCAGTCTCCTGTACACATCAAGCATACAGAGAGACCATATTAGGGTTAAGATGATGATCTGATGACAGATATGGTTAGGTGTTATCTTAAAATTTAGATGATGCAATTCGTCGTTGCTACTAGGCTGCAGTAATTTCCTGGCCATAGAAAAATGTTCTTATTAAGTAAAGTTAAGATTATTTTAACATAACCCAGTTATGTTATCTTTTCCCTTGCATACATATGCAAACTTAAACCATCTGGGGACAAACAGAACTACTTACTTTAGAAGGCAAATAGATCTTTTTTTTTCCTCAGTAGAAGGAGAAAACAAATAAGTATGTTTTTACTGTTTTGTTCCTCATGAGACCCAAATTCAATTTTTTATTTTTTTTTTATTATTTTTTAACTCTAAAGAAAATCATATTTCCGAATAAAGTTCTATCTATTGGGGAAAAAAAAAAAAAAAGAGAGAGAGAGAGAGAGAGAGAGATGACAACATTGATGACACCAGTTCCCTTAAGTTACAATATTAATTGTTTCCAGGCAAGATTTTTCTCTATGCATATTAGAGAATTTTTATCTAACATACACAAATCTTTCATGAATTGCAATTGAAGTCCTTTGCAATTGAATTCTCTGAAGTAATAGAGCGAGAATGATAAAATTCATCCAGATTTGTCTGGATCCAAGAGCAAGCAAGCGGACTGTGCTGATCATCACATAACATGTGAATCACTAACTCCAAGCAAGCCTGAGTTTGAGGAGGAAGAAATTGTTAATGCTATGGACTTCTAGTAAAGGACTTACTTCTAGTAAAGGACTTACTTCTAATAAAGGACTTACTTCTAATAAAGGACTTCTGAAAAATTACCATAGCTCACGTACATAAAATCACCACAAAAATTACCTTTAATTGACAAAAGGTGTGCAACTCACTTGTATGTACTATATCCTAAACTTAGTTGAAATAGAAAAATTGAATTTTAGGTTAGAAAGTGAAAGGAAATACATATATCACCAATAGATTGTAAACAAAGACTATTTGAATGTTTGGATGTCAGTTAACAAATTGGCAGTGCACAATCCAGATTCTGAAGTAAAAGCACCAGCAAGAGTGCAACATAAAAAAGTTTTAAAATCTTTGTATTTAAAACAGCATTATATTACATGTCAACAAATTAGTTTCTTTGCTACAGAGATGCAGACAATCCACTTCTACTGAATGATATAGATTAGAGTCAGCAGAGATGAAGTAAGACTGTCCCTGAAACAAGACATATGTCAAATAAAATTGTACATCATCTTTGTGAAGACAAAAGACAAATTATGATTTTCAGGTATAAGCATTTAACAAGGGAAATCAGATATTACTGAAAGAGTGCTGTGTAAATCGTCAGTTTAAAACAAAATTTGTCCTGTGAGATGCAGAACAATTAAAACCACTCCTCAATTTTAAAAATGTATCAAAGAAATCCTTAACATAGGAGACTGGCTATCCAGAAATTGAGGATGATGCTTCAAAGAGGAAAGAAATTTCATTACTGAATGAATTTATTTTTTTTTATTATTTAAAAAAAAAATAATATAAAAAAAAATTACATTTCAATATACAGATCAGGGGAGATACAAGCATTTTGTTTATTTCCAGACACACTGTACAAAGTCCTCTGTAAGAGAAAAGTCTCATAACTTTTATGTATCAACAGAAAATAAAATCTGTAAAACAGTAAAGGACTTCATATGTCAACCTACTAACAGGAGTTTGGTAAACTAACGTTGGTCCAAAATGTTGTTTGAAATACAAATACCTTCACAGTAAAATTTGGTTAGGTTTGCATATATGAGCACAAGACACATAGCTCCAAGTATCATTCTTGTGTGGAGAAGGATACAAACACCTGATCAAGTTTAAACCCAAAGATTCTGATGATGATAAATTCTTTCATGTATTACCAAAAGCATGTCTTTGCAACAGTGCATGTGGAATTCATCCTCAATTAGACCACAGTTTCCTTAGCTCTGAGAAAGAGGAAAAAAAGAAAAAAGAAAAAAAAAGAAAAAAAAAAGAGCTGTTTTTCATAATGTTTAAACATACACTAAATCACAATGGTTACAGAGATTCCAGGAATCTCAGCATTGTAATGTAGCCACACAATTAAATCAGCACCACAGCAGATGTAATAACCTGCTGCAGCTTGAGTAGAATCAGATGGATGCTCATTAAAATTTAGAGTTGAAAGCTCAAAGAAAGAACTTGGAGAAGTCAAGCTGTCCTCAGGTCTGAAACACTTTTTGATGAGACGTAGAGGTGATCAAGTCAAATTCAATCAAAGGAAAAATGAATAATCAAATTAAAAAGGGAAAAGGAAAAGAAAATCACATCAGAAAGGTAAAGATTAAGGTAAAGCATGCCATGAAGATTTTTTATTATTATTATTTAATTTATTTCTTCTGAAAAGGAGTTAGATTGACATCAGCAGAAACAAAAGCCTTTTCTCCCCAGAGCAAGCTTAGTATAGTCAGCGCCAGAAAGCAAAAACTTGTCACAGAGCAGCTACACAGCTAAACCTGAACCTAGCAGGGTAACCTTCCCACAGAGATAAAAGACAAACTCATTTTCTGTGTTCATCCTCACCTTGTTCTCTCCTGCAAGAACATCAGTTAGCATAATAGCAGATAATGATTGTTGTGGACTAGTTTATAGATATCTGTACTGCGGAAGAAAAAGTCCAGCAGCGTACGTAGACAAGTCATTCAATAATCAAACCACATCTAGCACCTCACAAGGAAAAAAAAAAAAAAAAAAAAAAAAAAAAGATGTGTCATATTACGAAACAGTGAGAGAACTGTGGATCCAGCCAGCAACTAATATCCACTAAATCCTACACACATATTTTCCAATGATACCACCTGCCAACTTCAGCCTTGCACCCAGATTAAGAAAAATCTGAATAATCATGTCCTTTAATGGCACAAAGAACTTGTCTCCTCTGCAATGTAGAAATACCTCCAAATTAAAACCCATCTGACCAGTGACTTTACCGTGCAGAGACCTCAACTTTCTCAGTGCTCCTGAACCCCCAGACCTGCACACTCATTTTGCCAAGAGTCAGCACAGGCACTGCTGGATCTTCTCCTGATGATTTCAGAGGGTAGTGATCAGTGGCGCAGAGTTTAGTTGGAGGCCTGTAACTAGCGGTGTTCTCCAGGGGTCGGTACTAGGTCCAGTCTTGTTCAACATCTTCATCAATAACTTGGACTAAGGGATAGAGTCCACCCACAGCAAGTTTGCTGATGATACAAAGCTGGGAGAAGTGACTGACACACCAGAAGGCTGTGCTGCCATTTAGCAAAACCTGGACAGGCTGGAGAGTTGGGCAGAGAGGAACCTGATGGAGGAACCTGATGATGTTCAGTTGTCCTGGTGGGCAACAGGTTGGCCATGAGCCAGAAGTGTGCTCTTGTGGCCAAGAAGGTCAATGGGATCTTGGGGTGCATTAAACAGAGTGTGGCCAGCAAGTCAAGGGTCATGATCCTCCCCCTCTACTCTGCCCTGGTGAGGTCACATCTGGAATACTGTGTCCAGTTCTGGGCTCCCCAGTTCAAAAAAGATAGAGATCTTCTACAGAGAATTCAGAGGAGGGCCACAAAGATGATTAAGGGCTTGTAGCTTCTCCTGCATGAGGAAAGGCTGAGAGACCTGTGTCTATCCAGCCTGGAGAAGACTGAGGGGTGATCTGATCAATGTTTATAAACATTGAAGTGCAGGAGGTAAATGGACGGGGTCAGGTGCAATGGCCCAAAACTGGAACACAGGAAGTTCCACACAAAGACGCGTAAGAACTTCTTTACAGTGAGCATCAACAGAGCACTGAAACATGCTCCCAGGGAAGTCGTGGAGTCTTCTCCAGAGATATGCCAAGTATTACACTGGAGCACCCACTGTCAGCTTAATAGTCTTAATAGTCTTCCCCAGCAATCATTTGGTAGCATTATGCTGCTTCATGTGGTCATATTCCCCAGTGACCTACTGGGAAAATGAAAATGTTTTTTTTTTTTTCCTTTGCTCCCTAAATTTATACAGAATCTTAATGCAATTTGAGAAGAATTTATGCTTCAGGTGCCATGGCTCTATGTAGCGTCTACAAGCACTGATAGAATTACTGTTCCAGCTAATAGCAATCAGACAGAAGAGCACTGTTTGCTGTTTGTTAGCAGTCATACTGCAGCTGGCAGAAGCATGAGAATTGCTAAGACCCTTGCACATTCTGAATGATGGAAGCAGGGTTTAAAATCAAACTGCCACTTGTCAGAAAAAACAAAGACTTTGATATGTATTGTATAAACATACAGAGCCTAACTCCAATGTCAGAGAACAGCTTTAACCTCTTACATAATAAGCTCTTTAGTATTTTGTAACATCAAACTCATAGTTACCAAAATATGGTAGATTACTGAGTTATTGGCAGACATCACACACTTGTAAATTGTCCTTCCAGCCCAGAAGATTAAAATATTAATTACACAAGCTACATTATTCCTCAACTATACCCTAGGAAACAGACCATTCAAAACAAGAAGGGACAAACAGGATTAGACTCACAATGATGATAAAACATTTTTTACACTCTTTAAAAGAAACTGAAGGAACAACCAGAGAGGTGGAGCTTTCTAAAGTAATGGTTGCTCAAAGTATCTACACTGCCAAAGAAAAACCTCTCTAAAATGGACTGGCTCCATGAACAGGCTACGTTTGGACATAGTTAACTCTGATAATCCTCTTCTGAGGAAGCACATGTGAAACCCTAGGCAACAGAACTCTTCCAAGCAGCTGAAAGCTTGAACAATTCAGACTGTCAGCAGTGGTATGATTCACATTACAGCAGTGGTATGATTACACATTTGTACATGAGATGTACAAATATGTAAACTGAATTTATTGTAATCGATTTTAATCACAGACTGAAATAAGCACAGATAGACAAAACAACCCTTTTCCTCTCCTTCAGTTCTTAATTACAGCTGGAAAATCCACGTGCATACGCCTAAGACATTATTTTGCCTGATTCCAATGGCACAACCATGCTTTTCTTGATCCTGACAGGAGTGGACATGCCCAACAACCTTTACACCTACGCTTAGGCACTGGGGTGGAGGGCACAGGCAGACTTGTTTCTGCAATTGGAGCTGAGCTATTGAGTGGTTACTGCCATATCCACTGAGACACAGTGACTTGACTATTCACAAGAATAAAGTTCCTGGTTTCAACTATCACCTAAGATACTTTAAGGAACCCCATTTTACTTTTTTATCTGATATGGACTATGAGGTTTGCCATGGTCCAATGAAGGATTACTGTTTTTCAGCTGAAAAACGACCAACAACTCAGACACCTTTCTACTCAATTGCAAGAGCAGAGTTGACAGTACTCATTCTGCAATCATTGCTTCATATATTAGGATTTCCCCAGGAATCCACTTTGTCTGATAAGTAAGATCAAAGGTGTTCAGTACTAAAAAAAAAAAAAAAAAAAAGTATTTTATTCTAATCATGGTATTCAGTGTGATGTCACAGGTCTCTAAAGTAAATCCAAAAGCCTGCTTTGAATACCTCGCTATTCATTACTATAGAAGCTTTTTTTTTTTTCCATGAAGCTTTCTCTTGAAATTCAGTACATTTAAACAAACACAGCCACCAACAAATTTACCGTCATAATGCAAAGTAGTAGTATCTCCAATGGAGAACTGAGGCACAGGGAGCACACATCCAACCTGTTACCAGAGTGACGGCAATGTGACAAAGGCATCCAAGGAATTTAAGCAAGCCAAATGACAGCTATGAATTCACTCTGACCATTTATCCTGTTTTGGATAAATAGTCTCAGTTACATAGGTGTGCACTGCATTTTAGTTGTCCTTGCAATTCATTATTCCCTCAAATGTAAAGCGTATAAAGTCACTCAGGAATTCTGCTTTGAAGATGTTGCTTTTTCTGAATATTTAGCATTGTATAGCATATTGTGACTGATTTAACTGATAATGATATCACACCACAATATGTGGTGTTTCTGCAAAATAGGTCCCTGAGTCTATTCAGAAATTTTACGTCCTACCCCCGTTTTGTAGAAGCCCTATGAGTAGGGACACAAAAACAGGTTACTGAAAGAGAACCTAATAAGGAAGTCCTAATTCACAAGCACTTGGCTACCTAATTGTATGTATTGTCTTTAGCAGATTTCTATTAGCAGGTTAAATTATTCATACATCTCTGTATGACAGAGGTTTTTCCAAGGTGAATTTGACTGCAGTGGCTTGCCTTTTTACTCTACACCTTCTACAACAAATAGAGATACTATCCTACAGCAATCCCCCTTCACCAGCGTAAAGCACTTATGTCCTTATCACATATCCTCCTAATAAACAGGAAAATATATATCTGGAGGGGTTGAAATTATGTGACCCTCTAAGTTATAGAACATACCATAATATCAATATACAAATAAAAGGACCTGAGGATTTCCATACTCCATATTCATTTAGCAGTGATGTTATTTGGTGTACACAAGGACCGTTTGTGTGTACACACACACCCTCATGCACACACCTGATAATGCACGTCACTGAAAAGAGCTACCCAAGCCATCTGCATAGTAAAGACCTCTTTTGAGGGAACTATCATTGGCTTCCTACTAGAATTCCTATAAATTGTAACTTCCACATACACATTTTAACATCTGTATAAGGTATATATCAGTTTTTTGAAAGTTGTTACTGCTGTGAAATACACAGTGTTGAAATAGTACATAGTATAACACAAAAGGGGGAAAAGAAGTGTGGTTTCAATCCATGTTTCTTTACACAACTCAGTAGCTCCTGAATACGTGTTAGTTTGCAAGGCATCCAATGCAACAAAAATACACACATGTAAAGATGTTCTTTCAAATCATATAATACAAGCATATTATCTTTTTTTTTCTTAAAAAAAAAAAAAAAGTGAAAAAAAACAAAACAAAACAAAAAAAACATGTTTTTCTCAGTTTCTTTTAGAAGCCAAGTCCAGAATATAAAAAACATTCAAGTCATTCAAGTTGATAAAGGAATGTTTTTTATATTATGATAAAATGGAAGTAATGACTAGCTGTATCAGCTTCAGTATGTACTCTTTAAAACTGGTTGTATTGATTACAGAGAAAAACGCCCTTCAACCATTTCATTGTATTGCATAAGAAAAGACGTTTGGCATATATTTGGGATTCATAACTGCATTTATTACAGCCTTGCATTTTATTATGCACTTGATTTGTAAAACTCTCAAAATTATGGAAAACACCCTGATGTATTCTCCTGTTTTGAAAAGATGCAGATTACACATATATGCAGACTACTGCTACAGTTGATTTTATTTTTATAATGACAATACAGTGATAAAAGTCAAATTATCTCCCATTCTTGTATGCCTTCTTATTTCTAAAATCATTTTATCCCAGGGTTTTCTGAGTAATGGTTTAA
Source organism: Anas acuta (assembly GCF_963932015.1). Taxonomy (NCBI): domain Eukaryota; kingdom Metazoa; phylum Chordata; class Aves; order Anseriformes; family Anatidae; genus Anas; species Anas acuta. The sequence goes on along the minus strand of NC_088986.1, from coordinate 27,608,233 downwards.
AAAGACTCTTTAAATATTAAACATACCAAAATATTGATGGATTAAATGAGACTTAGTTTCATAATCATAATGCACAGTGCTTAGTGCACAATGTTTTCTTTGACTGTGCTTAGTACCGGCTTTCAAGAGGAAACCTTGCATTTTAAAATAGACTCAGTTTCATTACCATAGATGTTTTCTCCTTTTGAAAACATTCATTCACTCAGATACATTTATTATTATTATTTTTTTTAATTTCCCAGATAGTAAACCCCTGGTGGGATAATCTCATACAATCCATATGAAGAATACAGTTCTACAGATCAACTAATCCTGCCATTATTTGATTTGATCTAAGAACAACTTAATTGAAACAACATAAAGTTGTGAGGAGTGTTTTTTATGCACATCCTAGTTAATGTAAATGACAGTTTAAAGTAATGAAAATTTTGTATGACCAATCAATGAACCCATTCTCATATTAAGTAAATTCCTGTGTTTGAATTTTTTGGTTTTTGTTTTTTTTTTTTGTGTGTGTGTTTTTTTTTTTTTTTAATATACACACACAGAGTGCACTCTGCTTGGTCACAGACAATAATAGTTTTGTATCTGAGGAACCAAACTGTTTACAACAAATTTTTTGTTGCAAGCAGTGTAATACACACATACACAGAGTATAAAGAGTGCTGTTAAAAAAATAAAAACATGCCAAAATCCAGCTAAAGTATCTGAGGTAATGGAAATATGTTTAAGTGGGTTTAAATTTCAGTATGTTCATCCAAGAATGTTTAGGTTTATAAAAAATAGAAATTATGACACTGCAGTGATTCATCTAAAAAAAAAAAAAAAAAAGAAAGTATGAACATCAAGACTTTATTGCCTCAGTAATTAAAGCAAGTCTAGCATTAAAGGGACTTAAGACAGAGAAATTAATAGGTTATTGAAATATATTCAAAATAATGAAAAAAGTCTAATTCAGAGGTGGTCCTGTATTCTAAACGTACAAATATCTTATTGAATGTACTTCATGTTTTCCATCTTCTGAACAAAATGTGGGCGAAAAAGACATTTTCTACCTACATAAAGAACAGATTTTAGTGCTAGGCTTTATGCGGTCAAAGCTCCAAAATTCTCCTTGTGGGCTAGAAGATATTTTCTTGCAGAAAGCATGCCTTGTGGTGAAAATTCTTGAGTATTTCCTAATGAGGTTTTTCTTAAATGCTTCAAGGTTGAAGAAATTGCACACCTATTTCACTATTTCAAAAAGAGGAGAAAACCTGTACTTGTAAAGGAGGGGAACTCTATGCCCTGAAATATCTTCCAGTCAAAAATCTGGTCACTGTTAGCTCCTCTGAAAAAGGATGAATCACTTCACTAACAAAAGAATAACAAAATCCATCACAATTCACTTATTTTTGAACAGTTTTGTTGATAGTTTCTGAAAACACTCATACAACTAATTTTTTCTTTATGAATGTCTACAGAATGAGAATTGCAGAGTTCTATTTACAAATACTCATGACTAAAAATACTTGCATAGCCTACTCGGGAAGGAAATAGAAACAAGGTCCCAACAAGGTATCCAAGCAACTACAGCTAACATGATATGGACAACAAATAGAATTCTTCCTTGAATAGCTGGAAATAAAATTCCAGAGTTAAAATTTTGTAACGCTGAACTGACATGTTCCACTTGCAAAGCAAGCAAAACCAGTACTATGCTCTGTGTTTTGCAAGGACTAACATAATCCACTAACTTGTTTTCACCAAATTATCCTCTCTTTCCTAACTAGTGGTTTGTTTATTTATTTTTATTTGTTTTAATATATTTGCTAATGTCATGGTAATATGGGTAAGTTGTTTAGCAAGTTAGAGGATTTGCTTGCTGCTCCTGAGATTATTGAGTTTTTGTTCTTGAGACGGTGATTAATCATTCTAATATGCCACAAGTCAGTGCATTCCATACATGGAAATTATGAATCTCACCTCCATATATCTAGTGGCTGATTTTTTGCACAACAGGTATGTTGTTAGATGCTTAATATCATTTCCATGAGAATGTTTCCTTAACATTCTTAAAGCAGTTTGCCATACATTTTAGTTTGCTTATTCCTACATCTTCTAGATCAAACCCTGTTACTGATGTAAATCAACATAATTTGTACTCAAATGTGAACACAAATTATTGTACATATTGTATATGTTTCAAATATACTGTATCTCATTCTAATTATAGAAGTAAAACTGTTGTGATTCCTTAATCCTGTCCCTAAATTTTGTAGCCGGCATATTACACAGTAGTAAGCCTTGACAGACCTCCATTAAATCTAACATGCACCCTATCTTTGGATGCTCCCACTACATTGAAAGAAACACACAGACAAGATGGCCCTACTGACATCTGGCTGACACATCTGATTGCTCGTGGGCTGAAGAAATTGTGCAGATTGAACAGAAACAGCATTTGGCACTGAATCTGCCAGGCCATCTCACATGGAGTATGACTCATACAGACTGTTTCTTGGACAGTAAATATAAAAGTTTAAGAAGGGCACCAGAAAAGTAAATACTATTTTGGACTGGTTTCTTTTACTTGATCCCTGATTATTATTGCTCTCTTCCCAACAGTGGAAAGCCACATTAGAAATTATTGGTTGATTCTTGCTCAAACCAAAGCAACTGAAGGCTGAGCAAATTAAGTGCCGCCCAGGTCTCCTTTTTGGTGACAATATAAGATCTTTTACAGAGAAATAACTGGTAAAACATGAATAATAGCACACATTTCTGGCTGACAGGTGACAGTAATGTTTTGTCAGTTTTAACTTTAGAGTGAGAGTTGCAAATGTCAGTTACTCCTTAAATTCCATGAAAGTAGGAAAGAAAGTAAATATTGTAATATACTTAGTGTTTTAACCTAATAAAGCATCACCATTTGTGATGTTGATCTGCGCAGATTTTCCAATTCACACATTCAGAATGGGTTAATTTTTCAAATCACATTGTACTCATTATGAAAAGATAAAAGAAATTCCTAAAAAATACAATTCAGATCTGTGCTCAAAAAGATCTGTTTCACTTTTTGAAAAACTGCAAGCTGCTTTGGCAAGACCTACTAGCCGTGTTGCAAAATTAAAATAGTACTTACAGGTTCAGAATTAGTTCTTACATACGCTATGTTACTTTTGCTTCTTTGAAACAAAACATTTGTTTATACTTTGTCTTCATTATCTACTAGTTATGTCTATTAAAATCAGAGCTAAGCAATAGCAAGAGAATAGTTGTTCCGTATTGGAATAACTGAGGATACCATCTCATCAACAATATACTGCTCATACCAGGGAAAGAACCCTTTTTATTTAGGTACCATGACATTTAAAACAACTGGATTCTAATTTTGCTATCTAGATTAAGAATAAGACTAGTTTCTATTTAATATATACATTAGATCATGAAAATGTATTGTTTTTAAAGTTCCATATATTCTTTAACTGAAATCATAATCCACTGTCTGTGACATCACAGCTAGTTACTGCGGAGATGCTGACAGTGCTGCAAATAGAGGATTATTACTCCAGGTGAGGAAAAAATTGTGGGGATAGATAAACCATAATAAGTGGTAAAAATCCTTTTATTAGAGAAACAGCTGCAGAAAAAAAAAAAAAAAAAAAGTAGAAAATATGCTACAGGTGGTAGATATAGATTTTTTTTAATCAGACTTTTCTACAAGGTTCTTTCAAACAAAAGAGCATATATGGGTTGTGTTAAAACAACGAGGTCTAGTACAGTAGGGTCAAAACATTCACTGCCTGGAAATAATAATAAAAAAAAAATCCTTCAGTTCATTATGCAGCATTTTGATATTGCATAGCAAGAAATCACTTTTCAAGATCAAAGTCAAATTTATTAGATTTAAGGTGATGTTTAGCACTGAGGGAAAAAAAATGTAATCATATCCAATTCAGACTAAATCAGGAGTTTGTCTAAAAATACACTTGGACAGATTTTTCTGTTAAATTATCCTTCTCATTTATTTCTCTATCTTCATTCACCATTTCATATAACTAAGTGTATATAATCACAAAGGAAATCTAAAAAGGTCTAATTTTAGTCTTGCTCTGTTAGAGTTAATTCCCAGAAAACCTCAAAAAAAAAATTTCAAAAAAAAAATATTTTTAATGTCTTTGGGTGGAGCAGAGGTATAGTTCACCTACTCATGGCTATATAGTCCAATACACCAACCTAGGGAGATTGTAAAGGTGTTAGTTTATGTTCTCTGTCAGTTCTGAGTGGATAATTATTACACAGAAGAACCTGAAGTTGCTCAAGGGCAATGAAACAGATAAACAAATAAGGTAACTGCATCCATATAATGTACCATTTCCCCTGGGGATAGGGAGTGATTGATTGATTGATTAATTGAAGTTATTAAACCAGAATATCCACCCTTTGCCTTGTCACATCTCATTTACAATCTAGTTGTTGTTATCAGCAGAGTCATTTCATATAAATTCTTGTTTAAGATGCATGTTTTTGTTGCAGATCTGAGGATAAAAGCTAGAACATAAAGCACAGCAGCAGAATCCTAAGCTAAACAAATGGAAGAAATTTTAGATGTTAGCAATAGCAAACTAAAAGGATGATCATTGCTATTGAAATCAGTGGCAACAGAGTCAAATCACTACTTTTGGGGAACATTATAACTCAAAGATAGATCAAACTATATTTCTTCATGTTTTGTGTAGCAACATATTACACATCTTGCATCCTCAATAAAAAGATGTTATCTCCCTTCAACATGATCAGAAGAAATCTTTATGTCTTTTTCCCTTTTGGAAGATTTTAGGCTGAAAAGACCAGTACCAAAACTATATTAAGGAGAAGCTGAAAAATGAACTAATCTCAGTTCTTATTTTATTTCTCCAGCTGCCATTTTCCCCAATTTCTTCTTTTTCCATGTTTTTTTTTTGTTTTTTTTTTTTTTAAAGTTTTCCCCATGAAGCCCAGAAGCAAAAATCTTTTTCAGCAAAAAATGGAACCATACATAAATAATTATGAGAGATAATTGCTCAGATAAAACCTTCCTTCAGGTCTATGGCTGTGCTCTTTACTGGATTTGTATGCTTTTGTGTTCACACATACTCTTAGCACTCAGATAAACATGTTTTTTGTTGAGGACAAGAGTACGTTCTTCACACAGATCACCCTAAGTTACAGAAACTCTGGATAAAAGCAGTGAGAAATACTTCCTTGAATTGTTAAGATTATTCAGGACTTGATTGCTACTAGTGAACACTACAGACTCCCAGCTTGGATCCTGACACTCCACAATGAAACCAGCCTATTACAGCTTCACCAGCAGAGTACAGTAGCCTTCAATAAGAAAGAAAATACTGTATTTTTGATTTTTTTTCCCATTCAATCTCAAAAAAAATAAAAGCAAACACAATATAAAATGCTTCAGACTGTTTTCCATAGGCTTCAAGCAATACTATGAGCAATGTGTCTCTAGAGAGATTAGGATGCTTATACTAATTGTGTTTAACATTTTTTAACGTTTTATAGATAAGCCAAGGGGTAACTGAAACATCTTATGCCATTATGGTATTTATGGTATATTCCCCAAAGTATAAACATTTCAGCTTGGTAAGTTCTTACTTGTATTGCCTCAGGCACCAACGGGTTTATCTTTTCCATAGTTAAAATTGTTACTTCTCAGGATCATGGAATGCTCACGTTGCCTTTCAAGAAACTAAAATCAATATGCTTTTGCAAGGTAACTGGTCTAGGGCAAAGAATGTCTGCATATTTGTTTGAGAGCAGAGGGAGTGAAAGTAGCTTTCCATAGTGCCTGAACTGGGGTCAAACGCCAGGTTAGCAAGGCAGGGGGTGATGGGTGCTGAGCTGTGTTCAGCTATAAGTTCAATTCACCTTTGCAAACAAAAATACATTAGGGGTACAGAGCTCCACAAAGGAACATAATACTAACCAAGAAAAAAAAGATTAAAATGGAATTAAACAAAGAAGACAACAAATGCTTTCTTTAGGGCTTGCTTTAGAAAAAAGAAATATTGTCCAGGCACAGTTATAAGATGGAAACAAGGCCAAGAACCCACTCACTCTTTGTCTGTCATTTAAAGGGGCCCTCCTATTTGGAGAATCAAATTAGAAAGACTGGAAGTTTAGAACTGCTAAAACAATAAGGCCCATTGCTATATTAACATGTCAAACAATTTATATGCAAAGCCCTTTTGCTTGATTTTACAAACCAGAGAAGGGATTTGGTACTGAGCACACAAAAGGGCAGATGATTAGGGTCTATAATGGGTAACAGCTCCTCTTTGATTTGTTTCCTCAGGAGACATTATAGCTGGAAGAGAACAAGAAATAGAAATGGTATCACAGATGGGGAACTATATCTCTCAGAGTCACTGGTCCAGGCTGATTTGGAGTAGATTATTTTGTTATATTGAGCCTTTGGCCAGAATTCAGATCCTGACCAAAACAGCATATCCAACATCCCACCTCTTAGCGACTGCTGGAAAAAGACACAGTAATGGAAATAAAATGACCAAATAAAATTTTGACAAGAAAAATGGAGAAGTTAAATATCTGGGTATGAAGATAATAGCTAGGGAATGTTTAATCTGTACATTAAGGGCAAATGCTTAAGTTAACAGTGAGAAACTAGAACTTAGTTTCATGTCAGAAATCTGAAGCAAATTGCACTTCCTGTAAAAATTGAGCCAGAAGTAAACTGATTTTTTTTGTTTTGTTTTCCCCACTTGACTATTGATGCAAAAAGAAAATGAATCTGAAGAGTTTTGTGTCCAGTATGAAGCTGAAGAGTCTGTTATGAAATTTTGGTAGGGTCCTTAACTCATTCCTGGTTCAACTGACACCTTATCAACTGACAGAGGAACAACCAGCCAACAGCAGAGCTGAGCAGTCAGGCTCAAGCCTGGGCTGCTGCCAGTACTTCACGTTGCCTCCAAGATGTAGTTGAGCATTACTGCACACTACCTTACTGTAGAAGCAGCACACACACATTCAGGGCATGCTTTGGGATCTTGAATATTCTTCAAGGTCACACTGTATCAGTGTTCTGAAGGAACTTCTAGAAAAATGAGCCATGCATACAAAGGGATGCCTAACCAAACAATCCACCTGTAAATAGCTCACATTAGTCTGGTCAAAACAAAGCTGAGACATGTGCATCTGTTTGGTTTGTTTGTTTGTTTGTTTTGTTTTATTATTATTATTTATTAAACAAAACCAAAACCCACTACTTGAAAAGACAAAACAACCAACGTAAGCTTCATTTGAACTCTAGCCACTGTTACCTGGTGAGGAAAGTTGAGAAGTTACATAGACTTGTTTCTTTACCCTTGTAGGTACATTCTCAAAATAACATTGAAAGATGACAGGTATGCCGAAGGTCCTCCAGGAGTTTACAAAGAAAATTAGAAACCTAACCTGTTTTACTCCATTTGGATATTGTGCAGAAATCTAACATGCACTCAAATGCCTCTAAAACTGCCTTCAAGTCAGTACAGGTCCAGGTAGTGTGAAAGTCACATTTTCTTGACGCAAGCTAACAAATAGGTAAGAAAAAACACGTATAACAAATAAAAATGTTACTTCTACTTGGAGCATCAACTTGCTCTTCAGCAAGTTGCCTCTGAAATTAGTTGTCTTTTGCTGTCCGTTATGCCTTGTAATAACTGAAGGATGTACTGTTTACTGCACATCTTTCATCCAAACTAAATGAATTTCAATTTGATTCCAAAGCTTATGATGTAATATTTTCTTTTTGAAAAGACCTCCTGCTATTTTATGGTTTTGTGTCTCCTGTCCACATTTGAAATAAGTTTTCACGAGCATTTCAAGGCTGTAGATAATGCTATACACAAAAGAGTTGCAGTAATGATATGTTTGGCTTGTGGAGTTTTGCAAAGTATTGTAGGAATCCGTGGGATGAAATGTGGATTCACCTTGTCATGCATTGTTGTGAAGATGGATCATGACTGGGTTCCTTCCATTCTATTGATGTTATATTTTTACTGTCTGGAACAAAAAGTTACATTTGTGAAATCTTAACACTTTACAGGCAGAGTAAGTACTAATACAATGATTATGATTCCTACGAACAGGTAGGAATGGCTGCAGAAAGACACTAGGTTTCTCACTGAAAAAGACATGTTTGGCGGGGTTGGCAGAGCATGATGGAAAAAAAATCCCAGTCCCACATCCCTCTCAAAGCCTCCCACTCCCTTTTTACCTTGTCTCTACCACTTGTTATGGACAACAATAACAGTAAATAAGTTTCCATAAGTAACTTTCCTTCTAGCCTGAATTATAGAAAACCTGGTGATCCTTAAGACACAACTACAACTATTATTACTCACCTACAAGTTTCTGCAAAAATTGGGGGCAGAAGGGAACACAGCTAGAAAATATGGAATGGAGCAATGCCCTAATTTATCAATATGACATAGAGCTACAGAAAGTTCTAGATACACTATTCAGAATCGTTTTGTTAAGGAACAAATGCAGGAAAGAGTTTCAGATCTCTTCCTCATATACATAGCTCTCCTCTTTGAAAAGCACTTTTCCTACATTAACATATATTTAAATGCAACTGAACACACTGCTATCAAATACATGGTGTACATTTCAAACAAATGGCACAGCCAGAGCATATGTAGCTAACCAACACAACTATATTTAGAAAGAATTTGGTAAACTACTGCTTTCTTTTAACAATCTATTTTTACTTGCATGGTCCATGGCTTCTAAAATATTAATAAAAGACCCAACTAATATTAAAATGGAACATTACTAGCTTTCTAAAACTTTCGTTGTCAACAATAGTGGTTTGTCTTTTTTCCCCTAACTTTTTACCTAATCTCATTATTTAAGTAAATGCCTAATTATATATGCTAGTATTTTTTTCCATTGAAATGCATACAGTTCAATATGATTTTTGTTTGCAAGGGCTGCCTGGAAATAACCTCTTGTTGTTATTGTTATTTTTTGTTTGTTTTGGGGGACAGGATGGTCTTTGTTAACCATTCATGAGAGTACAGCAGTTACTACCTATAAGGCATTTTGTTCTCAGTAAACCAAAATAACTATCTTCAGATGCATCACAGATAAACTACTACTGGTAGTCTATTTAAGTCTGACTTTAAAAAGGAACAGGAAAAGGAAAAAAAAAAAAAAAAAACAACTTCAAAATCATGGCAGATTGCACTTTTATGGTACTTATAAGATGATCTTATCCTCACTGCAATATAGCCATTATATGGATTAGGTTTGAAGTGGGGCAGCAAGGTCTGTTTCAGAATTGCATTATCTAAAGTACTATAAAGTATTTTTCTCCTTTCACAACTGGTGACAAAAACTTTTCAAATTATTTCTTCTCTACATATGCATCTAGATAATGTGTCATTTATCTGCATTTTCTGAATATTCCAAGGAGATGGCTAATGCAGTTTATTATATGCTGGTTTATTCTACCTTGAATATTTTAATAAACACAGTATAAACCAGATCTGTGTGGGACACATTAACATTTAATTACACAGTAGCCCAGTAAGTAGAGAGAAGCAGGAATTAAGATGTAAGCAGCTGTGGTCTATATATTAACAGTGTCACTAAAACACAAATCAGAGCTATCATTCACAGGTTCAAATTGTATCACAGATAGAAAAAAAAAAATAATTAAAAAACGGTAAACAACTCAAAGAGACAAATTATCCTAAATAGCATATGACAGAGCATTGATTTTTTAACTGTTTATATTATTTTTAAACTGTTTAATAATACCTAAGAATATGGATATTTACAGAATTTTAACAGAATAAAATTTTTAGTTATGTATAATAAAAACGTGGGACAAAACACAAACCGCTTAAATTTCCCAGTGTTCAGTGAATGATCAGGTTCATGGTATAACCTATCAGTCCTGGCCATTTCATATTCTATAATGTTGAGAGAAAAAAATGAATCTGAGACATCGGAATAGATACAGCACCTCAGTCAGGTCTCAAAAACTGTAAGACAGGCATTTCAGCACACAGGTTCTAAACATACCCTTTCACATTCCAGTTTTGATATGCCTTATACTCTGGAAATGTGGAAATACAAAACAAAGCTCTTCATGGTAAGGCTAAGATGAAGAGGTGGAAGGATGAACAATAAAGCGAAACAATTCAGCACATGCAGAATTTGGTTTCTGGTTTCTTTTTGAATTAAACTCTACAGTATTCTGGTGGGTTACTAGAGCCCCACTACTCATTTGTGATCATAATTTAGAGAAAGAGAAACACAGACTGCTAAAATGATATTTCTACTTAAGAAGAGAATTGCTGATTTGAAGAAGCATGGTCAGAAAGAGATTTCCATCTAAAGAATGTACTTTGCTCCCTCTTCATAAAAACACACTTGAAAAAAAATATGTAATATATAGTTGGGATGCGAGCGATTTTTCATGAGAAAAAAAGTACTTATAGACAGAATTCATAAACTTTGGGAGTTGATGTTTTTTTTTCAGGATGCCCACTTGAAACCATGCTTAAGCTCTTAAAAATCAAATATCATCAGATGACCTCTGAGTCATGACATGCAGTGTGATAACACAGAATATGTGCAACTATGTTAAAAAATAAATAAATAAAGCCTGCACCATTATTAAAAAAAAAAAAAAAAAAAAAAATCACTGGCAAATTGCCTGAAAAAGGAAGCCAAAACCAGAATGGATTGAGAAAACAGAACTTTTTCCATACAACATCTGCTCAAGTGATTTTAATACTTCTTCTACAGATAAATACTTCATTTTTCACTATAACCAATTCAACACTTTGCAGGAACACTGAAATATTTCTAAATAATTGCTGAAACAGATTTGATGGTAAAGTGAAGAGTGAAGGAGATGAACAATTAAAATAGAGTCTTTTAGAGGGAGTCAGGCACAGCTAATCAAGCAGTAAGATGATGATACATTCACTTTCTATTGCATATCATCCACATGACTGTAATATTTTCACCTGAACCAAGGCACTCTTTCACTCTAATAGATTGTTTATTTTCTGGCTGGTTCTAAAAGAAAATATCCATCCCTTTCAGCCTCTTCAAATTGCTTCAGGGCAATTAAGTTCCTGAAAACCCAGAAACAAGACAAGAATTTAACGCATTAATAGAGACTGAATAAGCACTGATTTTACTCATGGCTGATATCAATAAGACTTCAGGAGCTGGAGAATACCAGCCTGTATTTAAAACCTTGTTCTCACACAGACTTGAATTAAAGCAAAATTTGCAACAGAAACTCTCAACACAATCTATGATGTTTTCTTTGCTGATAAACTGGCCAATTTTATTTTGAAACAGAGACAAGTGTTTTCAGTGCTGAGCCTTCCACACCACAGGTATGCAGAGGGTGCAAAAGAATCAAGGGAGTCTGTTCTTTCGTATTCTAAACTCAGTTTTGTATCTTAAGAATAAACCAAGGGAAAAGGACAATAACTTGCCATATAAATTTACTGCTCATTAGCTGGAGTTTCTGCAGACCTTTTATACTTTATTCCCTAAAGAATACTGACTCACATATACAGCCCAAAATATCTGCAGTCTCAGCCTCAAAAAAAAAAAAAGATAGAGAAGTCACCTAATCATATGTGGAAAGAATAAATGTCCTTGCAATACAGAGCGATACTAAAAAAGAACAGAACTCCATAAAAATGAATTCTGCAACTACTAACTACTAAGCGCCATCTCCTGTCATTAAATCTAAACCTGGTTTGTTACAATGGTCTATGCCAAGCACAAAAGCACCCAGTGCAGCACAATGAACAGAGCGCTGCCTGCAGTTGACATGAGAAACCTGGCAAAAGGAAGAGGATACGATCATGTGGGTCCTCAACTGCACTTTACTGATGCCTGAGGAGAGGCTTCATTTACAGCTTACAGCCTGAAGTCCCTCCCTGAAGGCAGCCTATCTCTGAAAAACTAAGCAAAACTTATGCTTTTCTTTAAAAGCACAGCCAGATGAGGAGAAAAACGTTTATCAAGCACACTGATGGTGAATACCTGTATAGTTAAAATGATCAAATAGATGAGTGTGGAAAAATAAAAGGTGGGTTTTTGTTTCCTTGTTTGCTTGCTTTTCTCAGCTAAAGGATTTACTCCTGCATCTCTTATGAGGAAAAAGTTGTGGCTACCTACTAATATCCTGCCCTGGCTGGAAATAATTTTATTGCAGTCATACCACTGTGCAACAAAGAGAAATTTAGAGCATATGGACTACAAGAAGGGAAAGTGGTCAGGGCATTTATCTGTGCATATGATCATCTCAACCTCTACTATAACATATTTTTCACAAAGCACTCACTGGAAGAGGGACAGTGCCCCAGCTGTTCCTCTTCAGAGGGAGTGCAAGGAGAGACAACCCTTATATTTTGAGACTCTCACTACTGGCTACTATCACAGTCCCTCCTGATTGTACTTAATAGGACCAAACAGACTCTTGAACCTTTGCTTTAAAAACACAGGGGACAGAGCAGGGTTTGTAAATGAGTTTTCACATAAGTAATACCAAGAGGTCAGCAGGGTGTGGGGGATTGCTGAGGCTAGGTACAAAGGAGGCTTCTCTTTCTCTTACTCCATTTCACAGTTGAATTAAATTTGCTGATTATTTATGATACATTTGAAGGGAATGAACAGTGTAAAGAACAAAGAACTACAGTTTCAAACTCAGTTTTAGATAACCATGCCACTCGACTCTAGCAATGAAACTCTGATTTCTTTCAATCTGCATTGTACGTGGCAAACATGGACAATCAAAAGTCAAAATAGAGTTTTGAGGAGCTGGCTTTCTCCACAGATATTGAAAAGCCTTTCACATAAATTTGAGCAATATGGAGATGACCTGGCAATGCTTGAGCAATAATGCACCATATTTATAGGCAATTCTTGAAGAATGAGATCCCAGAGATACTGTTATTATCTTTACTTTCCAATAACTTAGCTCCATTATTCATCTGCTGTGAGTGGATCATTTCCATGAATTCATTTGCATCACAAATCTAAACCTTTTCTAGTTAAAGCTTTCATATCATTTTTGTATGGTTCTGAAATTAATGCAATAATTCCTAATACAAAATAAAACAATTTTGCCTAGTGTTTTGAATTACAAAAGCAATATATTCAGCCTACATGTTTCAAATGAAGGTAGGTTACAATAAACTGATAAGCATTTTGAAAATCTCTTCTTAAAGGATTTGCACATTTAAAGATACTTCACAATGAGATCTGTTGGTTCCTGTTTGCCAACAACAGCAGTGACACAATTTTCATGCTATATTAGATCCTTTCTTTGCAAGTATCTGCAGGCTATTCCTTACACTACCACTGTTACCCTTTGATAGGGCCTTCTCCAAAGAGAATGGTATTCAATAACTTCAGTGTAACCATCTTAACAGAATTGCACAATAGTCATTATTTCTGTTTGGTAAGCAATGGGAAAACAACACAGCCAAGAACAAAATAATTAGTAACAAATTACTAAGCACTTGTTCTTGTATTTCACAGCACATACCTTGCGTAAACTGGGACACAAGTAGGTAACCAACATTGGCACAAGAAATTGAAGACCTGAGCTACAGTGTACTTACTAAAGAAAGAGTAAACCTGGTCCTTCCTTCTTCTGTACTTTGACCAAGGAGAGGAAAAAAGTATCACTTTCTCCACATTAAGTGCAAGACCAAACCCTCTGTGTGCTCACCTGTTCCAAAACACAGCTGTATCAGGTTGTCCCAAACTGCCTCTGCTCCCCTCATTTGGAGTCTTTTCCTGAGTCCTAAATTCTTACAGGACAGATAAAAGAGAAATAGCTTGTACAACCTGATACCTCAGTTAGCCTTGCACCCATGGTTCTTTCAAAGCCTCAAGAATTAAAAGGAAGCATCACCAGTCTCTTATAAGTATCCCAGATAAAACCAGTTAAAACTGAACTCATACCTCTGCCCAGAAGGTTATTTGTTACAGCACTGAGGCTGCTGTGACAGAAGTGACTGACATTTCCATTCCAACCTACATGAAGGCAAAGCCACTGCTTAGAACATAAACCCCAAACCCACAACTCCACAAACAAGCCAGGTGCGCTGTCATGTAAACCCACAACAACAAAGGGCAAAGGCCAGGCTTGCAAAGAAAGGAGACAAAGAGGGCAGGGAAGGGAGCTCACACTTCTGAATTCCCTGGTCATTTATCTTCCAGCTCTGGCTTGTGAAAACAGCCCCTCAGAACCAGGACAAAGCAAACAACTGCAGATAGCATCTTCGAAGGTTAGGCTCTGCAGCAAGACTCACAGGAGGGTAGAAATCAGAACCGAGCAGGTGAACGCTGCTGGGTTCTGACACACTCACGCAACCAAAAAAAATAAATAAATAAATAAAAAGAGAGAAAAGAGAGAGAGAGAGACAGATAAAACATTAGAACTCTTCAGAAAATTCCAATACATGCAGTTGTTTTTCATCAAACCTACCTTGCAGCTATTGCATCTTAAATATTGTGGTACTAACAACCTGAGAGTGAAAATGATTACCAGCACACTGAAACTAACTTCATCGATTTTCCCTGTCTAAGCAAAGTGCAATGCAAAAAGGGTAATCAAACAAACAACCTTAACTGTGAAAACAAAATTGGATTTTTTAAATACTGTCATTTTTATTAATCTGAGGTGATATTACTTAGCTGAAGATTGCTCTTTCATTTACAATAAATGTTTTTTCAAGTTAGCATTCCCTATTTAACTGAACAAAGAGTTATTTAAAAAAAAAACAAAAACAACAACAACAAAAAAACACTGCTGTATTTCAGACAAAAGCTATTTTTTACCATGAAGTCATAAAACGCTGTGAAAGGAGTTTACAATGGGAGCATTGACATCCCCTTAACTGCAGCAGCAGCAGCTAAGGCAAATGTAATAGGGAAAATTTTCAAAGATAAGAATCAAAGCGTTTTATCAAGGTTGTTCATCCTCTTACAATCTCTACTTCTACAAACCTTTTAATGTAGAAAGTCACCTGCTGGACAGAAACGGTGGTATGAATCTGTGTATAAAAGCATTTTTCAGTTACATTCTGTGCCTGAAATGCCAACAGGATTTCTTCTGCAGATTTTCTTTTTAATGATTTTTGGCTTAAATGATGGGTCTAAAGTAGGTTGAGCCTTTTTTTTTTCCCCTTTTCTTTTTTTTCTATTTTTTCTTAAACATACTAAAATGTATTCAGTGTAATAATAAAAGTATGTCTTGTTCTCAAAAACACATTCGAAGTGACACCACTGAAATGGCATGTCTTACCATAGTTTTACACCACTGAAGCTTGAATCAGAACCTGATTCTTGAGTCCTTGAATGTTGCTGTTAGCCTGACCTTGGAAATACTGAGAATAAGCAAGATCTGGGCAGACATACATTTTCAAAAAGTGCAAACAGTTTCAAGAAGAAAGGGAAAAGGTATATTTTAATGCACTGCCAAACTGAAAGCATAACTTTGAGAATTCAGGACTGAGTAGATCAAAAATATGACTATTTTCTCCCTCCAACCCCCTTGAGTTTGCTGATCCATAGCTCAGTGTCACAACAGCACCTGCTCTCCCAGAGGCCCAACCAGTGTCACTCATAGCTCTGCTCTGGCCAGCAGCGGGACCCTTTGGAGCCATCAAGAATCTGCTCCACTCTGACATGGGGCAGCTCTGCTCAAAGTGGTCATCCCTGCAACCCCCTGCTACAAAACCGTTGCCACGTAAACCCAATACCACTCCTCCCATAAATTACAAAACATTTTATTGGAAGCTCTTTGCCCTCTGAGTGAGAAGCCTACAAGGCACATGCAGAGGGAAAAAAATCTTTGTTTTAATGAAGAGCCTTTTTAAAAAAAAAATTAAAAAAAATCTCAACCTACCAGCTACCATGTTGAGCATGGAAGAATTTCTCTATTAAGACAATACTAAGATGTGCATTTTCAGTACTCTATGTTAGGGAATAGCTTTATCAATACTTTCCATGTTCCCATTGGGAAAAATCTAAATTATAAATTAATGTTAAGCAGATTTTTCACAGATTGAAATAACACAATTGTAATATTGCAAAATACTCTTCTTAACTCAATGCAACATTTCACTTCATCTATCAGTGCAGGTACAGTGTTCCAGGGAAGCTGTCCTATGTTTGCATCATCTGCTCATTCTCAGCTGATATCCACTGGTTCTTCCATCACTTGCATCATGATAAAATGTGCTGTGACTTGTGAGAGCCCCACGTGTGCTTCTCAGATATTAAAGATTCTGTTTGTGATGTGGTTCTCATAGTTGCTTTTTAATCTGGTTTAAATCTTGATGCATAGAGCAACAAGGAGGCCGGTGGGACTTGGTGAGAAGTGTGTCTGGATGTCATTGCATCAAATAGCAGATGACTGGCAGAAATTCCAGGACCTGAGTGTAGTGACAGGCAGAGTGCCCAGACCATTACAAATGCAAAGCAAAGGCCAAATTTTCCAAAACTCTACTTCTGCCTACCATTATCTACCCTAAAAACAGCCCATTCGCCAAAGAACTTGCATTTCCTACCCAGTGTTTGCTGAAGCTTCCTATACTGCTGAATATTCATTGTAGCATCTGATCATTTCTGAGGACATAGTAATACATAATGAAGAAGGCTTTAATTAAGATTTCCCCCAGCAATGAGCAAGCTAGGGACCAGCTGCACCACTTTTGGCTTTCCAGGCTCTTTGCTGTGAGGAAGACATGCCAGCCATGTCAAATTTAGGCCAAAGGAGAAAGGAGAGACTTTAAGGAACAAAAATGGTTCTGCAAGTGAGTCATGAATTACTTAAATATGTTTCTTCCTCATTCTGTACCAAAACAAAAAAACTTTGTATAATTTGCTGACAATATATTTTTTAAGACAATTTCAAAATTCCAGAGAATTAATTTTCTTCTCCCCCCCTCTTTTTTTTTTTTCCCTCCATTCATTGGGACTCCTTTTAACAGGAAAACCAGTACTGTAAACTGAAAGACCTGACATACTTCCACAAACTTGTAGCATTAGTCCTAAAGCAACACAGTGCCTATTATGAATAATAAAAGCAAACAAGAAATCATAATCTGAAAATAATGAATTGGCCCTAAAATTAATAGGTACATAGAGTGAAACACAGACTACGCTACACCCCCAAAATCACTAGCAGAACAGGTATTGCAAAACAACTTTGGTTGCTTCTTTACAGGAAAAGAAAAACCTCCGTGCACATAAGAAGGCAAATTTCAGCTCTTTCTGGACTGATCTGCAACAGAATAAGTGGTATGAGACCCCCAGCAGAAAAAAAAAAAAAAAGAACAGCTCTGTTGCTTTTGTTGTTGTTGTTGTAGTTGTTGTTTTTTGTTGTTTTGTTTTAATAGCAATCAACATAAAATTACTGGTCCAAAGTTAGTTGTTCGAGATTACCACTGATGTAACTATATTTTCAGAAACAATATTTTTTGAACAGAATCAACAGCAATGAAGCAAACAGCAGAGAGCCCAGGCTATAAATTTACACCTGCAGTTTTGTCCTTACAATCACCCATGACTGCCAAAAATACTGCGTGCAGCAAAGCTCATATGCATGAACTCTCTGAGAAAGACATAGACCATCAACTTGCTGTTTTCAAACACAACATATTGTAGCATGGATATTTTGCAGATGCACTTCACAAGATCAGGGAACAACCATATGCAAGAATTTAGTATCACACTCCATAGAGAAACCATTTATAGTGAAAAAATTAATCCTGTTTGCAAATGTCTGAAGATCATAAGAACTGCCGTATATTGTTTGAACAAAGGTCTACTGTTAAGAAATGCTACAGAAATGAGAAAAATGAGAACAGTATATCCTTTCAGATAGAAGTTTAGAGAATTCCCAAGGCAGAGATTATAGTAGCTGAAGATTGCATGTTCTTTAAAATGCACAAACAGGCATATTCATTACAGCACAAACCAATGAAAAACCATTTGAGCCTATTCACATTTCAGATCTCCATCATACCATCAGACAGGGAATTCCAAAATTTCATTATGCATTTATGAAATAGATATTTCTTCTGTTGGATTTTAAACCTGCTGCCTGATTACTTTATTTAGTATACCTTCATCCTTGCTTTACATTAACAAATAAAAAATGCTGCCTTGTCTACAGCATTTATCATTTATTAGACCTTCACCACAACCGTAGTCCTCTCTTTTCTAAGGAGATGGTATACAACCATTTAATTAGCCCTCAACAAGAAATTCTTCCATGTCTTTAGTTATTATTCTTAGTTATTATTTATTATTCTTAGTTATTATTCTTTAGTTATTATTCTTGCTCTTTGTAGCTCTAGTTACTTTGAGGACTTTTACCAGTCTTGCCTGTAATATTTAAGGTAACAGGGTCACCTAGATTTCAGAAGGGTTATACTCAACAGTTTTGACTTGACAGTTTTGTAAAAATGTTTTCCTCTTCAACTAGTATTGAGACAACAG
Organism: Anas acuta; assembly: GCF_963932015.1. NCBI lineage: Eukaryota > Metazoa > Chordata > Aves > Anseriformes > Anatidae > Anas > Anas acuta. The sequence continues at coordinate 27,589,687 of NC_088986.1, read as the reverse complement.
TTTTATTGGACTAATCACAACTACCATAAAATCTCCTTTTTGAATGGTAACTACTAGGTTAAAATGCATCTTTAGTTACATGTGTTCCCTTGTATTTACCAAAATTGAATTTCATCTGTCATTTCATTTTTAGTTTCACAAAACCATGTTTTACCTCTTTAGACTCGACTTTACTTTTGACTATTTAAATACATTTAATCAATCAGCAGTCTGTATCTCATGATTAATCATCACCTTCCAAAGTTCTTTACAAGCATGCTGAATAGGATCTGTATACAAGCAGCCAGATTGAAAACCCTTCATTTGAAATTCAGGTTCCCAAAGTTTCAGTGACACCCTTACAGTGAAGATACAAATCTCAATTTGGGATGATTCAACCTGGATTGCAGGTCTCTTACATCATTCTACACTGGAATTTAAACTTGAGAGCTAGTGAAGCACAGGAAATCTTTCCAAAACTGGTTCAAGTTCGCTGAAGCAGAACTTGAACTGCTGATGGAATATTATTCATTGTGTGAATTTTCACACAAAAGTTTTGCAAATGTTAAATTTTGTACATTTAGCAGTTTTTCTTTGTTTTACAGAAGAAAAGAACTCAGAAGTTAACAAATATTCTTGAAAACCTCACACATCCTAATGGCAGCAATCACAAAAGATGAAATGCAGGGACAACTGTAGAGCTCAAATCACAGATTTTGGATATCTAAAATATACACTAAGCAGATACCATAGGCTCTCTGTCCCTATGTTTGCAAAAGGAGTTACAACATTCTGAAGTTAATCATAAAATATATAACTATTCTTTGAACGATAAAGATATGGGTTATAAAAAATATAAATTGTATTTTATTTATATTAACTAATTTGGCCAACTTCAACCAAGACTAAACTAACTGAGAGGTTTATCAGCACATGTAACAAGAACTGGCAGAGAATTTTTTCAAATTTAGAATAATATCTATAATAAAAATTTTTAGAGAGAGAGAGAGGAAGGGAGTGGAAAAAGAGATGGGGGAAAGAAGAGAGCTGCATTTCCAGAAACAGTTTTAAAAGTGAAATCCCTCTGGTCAGTCTCTGTGCACTGTAACAGACTAATAACATACCATCACCTCACAAAGATTTGACTTGACATTGTATGTTCCCTTCTTGAAACAACTGGGTATAATCATATTCTGCTCCCAAAAATACAACGTTTGCTGATAATGCAGGTAACAATCAGAAGTGGATGTTTCTAAGCCTATGCCCATTTAGGAATCCTCTCTTGACAGCAAGTCCTACCCAGAATAAATGTACTTTACTTTTAATACCAATTAATTCTCATCTTATACTCCTTATTATATTGTCTTATTATAGTAGTTACGTGGGCTCGCTGAATGCCCTAATTTTTCCTTACTCACAGACATTTAAAACAAGCTTTTTGAAACGTGTGAGCTTGCCAAGCTGAGTAGTTCCTCTTTAACTAATGTGTGTGCTCACCTGGCTTTTCTATCTAAGCTCCTACAGCTCTGCTTAAGAGTTAAAAACTGTAATAAAATTGAAATATGTTAATATAAAAATGAAGAATGGGATTTGTCTTACCATATTAAGAAGATTAAGCAATGGCTAGATAGTCCCGGACCATTTAGGGTTTAACTTCTACTTGTCAAAGCAGCTTCCTCATCTCTATAAAGACACTAGATTATAGCCTTTTCCCAAGGTCAGGGTACTCTGCTTCTGCAAGTGAAAAACATGAAAGAGATTTATTAGGCAGCAACATACATCTATGCATTTTATCTTTCTGCAGTATAAAAACAGCTAGGTGATGCTTGAAGCAGAGTTTAAGAGGAATTCAGATGAATTATAAATGATGATAAAGTCTAACTTGATTCAAAACTGATGGGGTTGCATCATTTAACATTGTCAGTAGTGTGTGTTGCCATTTTTTAAACAGCACTTTTTTTTGTATGAACACATGCCATACACCATCTATTAGCAAGATATCAGCATACATCAGACCTTTCAGTTGGAAGATCATAAGCACATTTTATATTATAATAAGTTTTTAAAGTTGTAGTCAGTTTATAGGAAGCAGTTGAAGTGTGAACAACCATGTCTAGTTGTAATGGCCCACAGAGATGCCCATGCGCCGTGTGTATGCACACACACAAATTTCTGCTTGTATCATCCTTCCTTAAGTAATATTAAATGGGTAAATAACAGTAAAGGTAAGGAATCTTTTTTCTGACAGTACTTCAAACGACAGATAATGGAGTGGCAGGTATACAGAGAAAAATTAAATAGGTAACATAGTGGTTTGGCAGTATATACATAGCATATGTGTATATAAGGTAGTATATAGTTGCTTTTTACATAAGGAACTGGCAACATATTACATGAGGGGAATTCTCAGATCATTTTAGAGTATATCAAAAGAAATTCATAATAATAACATAATAATGTTATCATTCACATCATTTGTCCTATGGCGTTCTGAAGGCAAGGTCAATGTTATGACTGGCTGTACTGCTCTGCTTCATGCCTCACCTTGCATGTGACTGGAACATTAAGTAAAACTTGAAGCTTGCAGACACTGCATCTTAAATGTTAGTATTGACCAAACCCTTCTAGTCCATTTATTAAAAGAGAACAAATGTTTTTAAGCAATAGAGAATCTAAAGTGCTTAGCAGATAAGGAATATAATTAGAAAAATATGCTCCTTGATCTATTTTGTTAGAAAAAAATAAGTATTCAAAGTTTTAAGACAAATTTTGTAGGCATATTTCCCACAATTTCAGTTCCTCTTGATGTCTATTTTCCTTTTTCCTCACAAGTACTCAAAGCCAGATTTGGAAAATAAAAAAAAAAAAGGGCGGTAGGAGCAAACCCACTCAGCAGATGATATAAAAAATGTCCCCATGAACAAACTGCACCAAATATGTAAGTCTGTTTTCAAATGATCCAAGGCAGCCTGTGTTTATTATGGAAGCATAACACTTACACAACAAAGAGTTAAGCTATAATTTAACACACACTCAGTATTATCACATCAACCTAGAAAGCAGATTCTGGCAGGAAAAGTTGTGTTTTCTGTCTCGGTTTGCCTCTGCTCAGCTCTCTAGGAATTATCAGTCCCCTAGCCCTGTGCTTCCAGCTCCCCACACCTAAGCACTGCAGGAGCAAGGAAGCGTTCTTCATTCCTACCCAAGGTCCTAAATGCGAGTTTATAACTCTGAGATTCCATGGGCTTTATTTTTCTAGATGTTGGTTTATTCATAACATGTACATGTATATCTCTGGATATTCTCATAAAATTCTACTGAGAATTTTTATGAGAGGCTTTATTGCTCTGGCAATATAGAAAAAAAAAAATCCAATGTTCTCAAATTCTCAATCTGGAAAATTCTTTACTAATTGTATTTGAAACATTAACCTTCATGAGTTATTCTGGCATGTACCTGTAAGCAAATGTATGATATTTACAGAACAAGGAACCCAGAGTGCAGGACCTGTACAGATATTCTTTGATTTGTACTAGTGCAGCTAGAACAAAAATGCTACTTGACAATTATATTTTGTCCTAATAGAAGTGGACCTCTTCAAATAGACTGCAGAAAATTGGAAGAAGTTTGGTATGATAAGATTTCTCCAATGAATGTCACAATACAATGTTGTACATATCAAAGGACAGAGTTTTAAGTGCTTTCCAGTTATTTGCTATTTCTTGCTCCTTCTGTGTTAGATGCAGTTTTGCTTATCATCCCTTGCTTGAGACCTGTTTGCCCCCAGTTCAGAATATCTCCATAATACGTCTGTCTGGATCATGTACTTATCACAGCATAACGTTCCTTGGAATCAAAAATTGTCATCCAAACCCTTGTGTATTGTTTAGGTTGACACAGGCTATTTAAATGGTAATAGCTGCAAATTCTCACATATGGCATTTCTCCCAAATATGCTATCACTCCTCTCTGAAACCATCACCAGTGGTTATCTCAAGCTGAAGGTTAGACAAGAATATTAAAATCTTTAAATTGGATTAACCAGTTTGATCAAAGTTTGACAGTTTCATGAATATCAGCATACCAGCAAAACAGGACTTGAAATGTCAAAAATAAAGCCAGGTGCACACTTTTGACTATTTAGGGGATCTTAAATGCTACTGGTTTGAACTTTGGCTTCAGTGCTCAAAAATGAATAATTTATTGATTAACCTGACAATGACAAGGAAAAGTTATGGATTCAACTAGACCTGAAATGGAATTTTGCTGAAATGAATTGCATCTACAGACCCAATCTAGACCATTTTATATCATTTACACCTTAAAACATATTTTGAAACAAAACTGTAATATTAAGAATAGGCATAAGTGAAAGCATTCAACTTTTCCAGTTAATAGTTGATAAGCTGATAGAACAAGTCTCATGAATGTTAATAAATGTATTTATTAACAGCTCTAGCCTTTTTATATATGCATTAAAAGGGGGGGAGGAGTGAATGGAAGGATAACCATGCATTTCACTAAACTCCCATCACATTTACATCTCAGTTGAATGAGAGCACCTCCAAAGACATAAGAATCATGGATAGACTGTGACCCACCATGCTGGAAAACTGATTTACCCATGGTGACTCAGAAAAACCTTCACCTACTGCAGAACTGTGACCTGCAACCTTTAAGTATTTTAGTGATTTTCACCCATGGAGACTGAAAGGCCAGCTGGATTTAGTTTCCATAATTTCACAGCAATAGAGGCTATTTTTAAAAGCCTCATACACACAGACTTATTAAGAATGTACATAAATGTACATGTACATAAAGCAAACTCTGAAGACTAGAGTCAAAAAAAGTGAAGACACTATCAAAAGCAACCAGTAAGCCAGGGACTCAAATTCTTGAAACCCATCAGCCTGTGGTTGTGCAAGCACTGTATGTGCCAATGCAGAGGGTTTATCTCCTCCTGCATGTAGCTTGCACAGCATCGAACTTTTTCCTGGTTTGTGGTTGACACCTGGTTTGCCTGACAAAGCTTTAATGGTTAATGTTGATTTAGCTGGCACACTTAATGGAGGAATTTGTTATGAAAAATATTTTAAGTCTTAAAGTACCATTGGGTATGTAACAACCATCTCATTTACAAAACACTGGTGCCTGCTGAAACCCACATCACACAGCAAAAAAAAAAAAAAAAATCCACCTTTTGAACAGATTGGTAAATACAGATTAAAAATCGCATCAACTTCTACAGTTCTTTCTGCCAAGTTCTCTTGGGCAAAACAATACAGCTCTACTGATTCACAGTATTTCCTCAACTGTATCAGCTGAGAGGCTGACCACATCTTCTGGCATTTTACTTTATAGTCAAGTATGATTAAGTACAACAATTATGGCAATCAATATTTCTACCACATAGACACTTTATATAAAATATACACTCCCCAGTATCCATGAGATCATGCAATTTCATGGAAATTCAATAGCATTTGTGTCATCTGAGATAGGGATTCTTTTGAAGAAAGCACATGATGAACAAAGATTTAGCATTTGAGATTGTCAGTCATTTGAGCAAATTTCTAATAGATCAGAGTATACAACTAAAACATTATAGGGGAGTGTAATGCTCTAGTTCTTTTTATACTGGGCACTGAAATTTTAACACCAGCTCATACACATACACACAGAAGTACCTTGCTCTTCCTTTCTCCATCCAGCCAAGAATAGCAGAAATTCCAAAATCCTCTGCAATAATGGCAGAAACTCCTATAAATTCATCATTTTTTGTTTTCTTCCAGAGAAATTCCAGGCCCTCAGATGTAGCTTGTGCTGGTCACAAAACTTTTTTTCCTCAGGTACCAGTGTGCAGCAAGAAGTCCATCTCCTTTTACTCATATGCTCTGATGACAAATACAGCAACACGGCAACTGCAGGAGGCCTTTCTTTGCAGTTCCTCGCTCATCAAATGGCACATTACTGAAGATGTGTCTTGTGTGTAGACTTGTAATATCTAATCAGCCTCTCAGTCACAGGATGATATTTGCATTTTCTTTACTCACAAACCATGGTGGCATAGATTACCCACATTTCTAAGTCATGACTAACATTGCATTAAAACGCCTGGCTAGGTGTGCTGGTCTGTGGGACAAACTTAATATTGGAGAAGTAATCTTGAAACTAGAAGACAGAAAGGAAAAAGAATGAATATGTGTAAACAGGACACAATTCACCAAAGTTTAAGGCCTCAGTATATGCAGCAAACCATTTGTTTTACCAACAGAAGTTAGCAGGTGACCTGCTTTAAAATACTTAGCTACATGCATTTTTTTCAGTCCCATACAAATGTGTCAATATTTCTGATTTCATTCAAGCCACAGTAGAACATATAAAAGCAACACAATAAATCTTTAAAACCAGCAGCTTAAAATTTCAAATCCCTTGTACATTTTTGAGCCAAATAACTTTGGAAGAAGTGTGTGCTTGCTGGGTGAATTTTGATGACTTCTTCCAATTTTAATACAATTGCATTTCAATTACCATATTTGCAAAACAAAGAATACAAACCAGGAAAGCATAAAAAGAAATGGATGATGACATTTGCAAATGCACTGTGCCTTCAATGCATGTTTGATTTTTTTCTACTCAGCATCAGAAATGTGTTCTGAAACCTCAATGTAGTAAGCATTACGTGTTCATTTGAGGAGTTTCATTTGCATTTAATTTGCCTTCAATTACTGAATAAGTTATTAATTTGGAGGCTTTATATCATTTCTCATGCAATATGACTATGATCTAAACATGATAGATTTCCATATTTTCACATTTTTCACTCGACAGTATCCTGCTTTATTACATGTTTGGAAGTGGATATTCTTAGCAAAAAGCAATTTTTTTTTTTTTAAGTTCTCTATTGTTCTGAATTTCCCTTGAAACTGTTTTTTAGTATAGAAGATTGCAGTTATTTTTTCATTTCCAGAGATTAATAAATCTTACTAATATTGCATGTCAGATCTTCCTCAGTGTTTGAGGTCTTCAGTTTTTTCCAGCTGCCTGAGGCTCACTGAGCCATCTGAAGGCTTCATTTGAAGCTTAGCAATTAGAAGCATAACTCTAACAAACTTTGGTACAATCTGTACCATAGTGAAGGCCATCATACCAGAACATAAATGGAAAAAACTTCTTTCAGTCAAGTTTATCACCACTGATATGATCATTTACATGATAAAGTGTCCTGGAATTCTTCACCATTTCAATACATGAGAAAGATAATAAAAAAGGATGATAAAGAAATAAATTAATTTTACTACACTTGAAGATAGAAAAAAAAAAAACGATAATGCAGAAATTGAGTTGTTCTAAGAAGTAATGAAGTTATAAAGCTTGTTTTAAGAAAAAAATAAGACCTTATTCATCCACAGAGAAGAATTCTGCTCATACTCAGATCTGTATGAACACACCATAATCTCTGGCCAAAGCCTTGGGATTCAAGATGGCAAAGAACTGAGCAGACCCTGAGAACAACCACAGAGGTATCTCTGTGGTTGTAATCAGAGGGATCTTAACTTTCACCACCACATTTACTTATTTAACTACCTCAATGTAAGTGGTAAAAGCCATTTTAGGATAGGAGCAGAGAGACAAACTTAGGTTAGGTAAAACATATTTTTCTTGCAACCAAGCTGAAAAGCTCTAATAGTTGAAACATCACAGGGATGAATAACAGGAAAATAAAGCAAGCAACCACTTCTCTGGATTAGATTTAGCAGAAGTAGAGGGAATTTAATGGTACAGGGCATAGGCAGAAAAAGGGAAAATGTGGAATAAATACAAGTGTAATACATATCAGGAACCTACAGACAAGTAGAGAAGAATAAGGTCAAAATAAAATTAGCTTACTACAGTCAGAATACAGTGAAGGCAGAAGTGAAGTTGAGAAGATCCTTGCTCATGTTTCACAAACATTTCTCCCACCAAGGTGAGGAGGCTTCTCAAATTTAAAGCCTACTGAATCTTTTATTCTAATCATGGTCACTGCAGTATTGTTGATCATATTGAAAGGTAAATAAGGTTATTTCAACAAATGCACAGCACAAATAACCAAGATCTTCCATCCAGTTTAAATGGGGGCCAAGCATCAATTTGTTTGTGCAAGTCATTTGAAAACCTTTATTGCAGCACTTAATCACAAGATACAGTTCTCTCAGCGATTGCTATGGGGAGGTCTACCCACATATTGGCTAATTAGGGATCTTCTTTGGGGAGAGTGAAGAATTTAATTAAATATGTTAAAGCTGCAAATGTTTCTAAAGAATCAAACAGTTTTGTGGATGCTCTACTGTAATGCCAACTGCAGCAGTGCTAGTTCCTAATGACAGGAAAAGAAACACAGCTGGTATTCATGCTGGTTACTTCTTAAAATATTGCCTGCTGGGATTCCTGTTCAGTTAAGAGCTTTGTGGGCTCACAAACTTCAACAATTAGTAGAGAAGAATTAGTTCATGCCATTTAGGCTTCAAAGGAGGCTGGCTAACAGCTGGCTGAATTCAATGGATCATTTAATTCCATTTTTTAGGGATGGAAAGAGATAAAAATTCAGTGTACTCAGAAAATGCTCAAACATAGTAGGAAATACTTCTGATAGCAAATACATCAGTATGAGTGAACTGGTTAAGGATTCATTAAGAGGAAATTCTAAATTGCTGGCCATCTGTTAGCAGTGAGTAAGGAATACACACTGAAGCAATTTCTGATGCAGTATCATTTGACTTAAACCTCTTTACACAACAAGAATCAATTCCAATCACTTTGATTCCTTAAGTTTTATTTAAAACAAAACAAAACAAGATAGAATTAATTATTTTTGAAATACCATTGAAGGATGCAGAAAGAAAATACTACACAATTTTAAGAAGCTACTTTTAAGAAAGGGAATGATCACGTTCATTACATTGTTCTGTTCCTACACCTAACTTTGGTGAGGCTCCTTTGTATGTTCAGAGATCCACCCACATTGTCATATGCCCATTCAGTTGTACAACTGCTGGTTTCATAATTTCCTAATTCAAGGACTAAAGAATGTTGACAGCTTTTATCCCTTGGGACATTAAAATTCAATTCCTACAAGAAATAGAACCTTATACTATCAGAATATACAAGAAATACAAGTGGAAAATTAAAATCACCAGTTCTAGGAGCTTCGTTTCTTCTTTTCAATAACCCTTTAGATATAATTTCCTCACCATGAAGGCTGTTACAAAACAGCCTTTTTTTTTTTTTTTTTTTTTTCCTGTTCCTATGGAAGGACTGATCACTGCAGTCAATTTGCATGAAGAAATGGTCAGAAAGTTCAGAGATTGAACAAGAGACTGCAGTGAATCTCATAGATAACAGCAGAACCCCCATGCCCATACACACAATGAACAGGGCACTGCTCTTACAGTCACTCCACACAAGAATCTTGCTCTGCTTTCCATGACAAACAATACCTGATAAATCTCATTAGCAGTATCACATAACCCTAGTATAGAAGTAGAATCTATTTTCTGCAGGCATTACTATGCTAGTGATATCCTTGTTTAAGAGCTATCTTAAAAGCATGTTTGTCTCACATAATGGCAACAATAACCCAGACTGATAACATAATGACAAGAGAGTTCCCATTAAAGTTTTAGCTTTCTCTCACTGACAACATTATTTAAATAAAGTACTTATGAACAATTAATAGACAGAAATAAACGGAATAATCATAACGTACAAGAGCAAGTATTATTGATTGTTGATCGAATGTGGTTACTGTGAATAGGTACTTTAGATAAAGCATTACCTGCGAAGCCACTCTTACAGTGAGCCATAGATACTTTAGCCTCTGCATTGTATGTGTAGAGAAGGATATGAAAGGATAAACAGTGACATGAACAACTGTAAAATTACTGGATTGAAGGAGTTAAGACCATTGACTCACATACTCATAATTGTCATCTCATTTGCTAGGTTCTAGCTTTCGTTTGTTTTTAGTGTGAAAGTTTCCCATGCTAGAAAAGTTTCCTTTAAATAGATTAACCTAGTGGTTTAACTTCCATAGCCTCATTCGCCTCTCTAATTATACCAATCTTGCATCAATCTTTCTTCACAGAACTTAGAAGCATTACACTCATAAATGAATCAGATCTTTTGATTTCTCTGGAGTTACCACAGCTCATAAGAATGGGGAAAAAACTACTGGAAGCTTAGTCAGTCAGCTGAGTTACACTGTCAAAACAAAACAAAATAAAACAAACAAACAAAAAAACAATAGAATGAGGGTTCAGTTTCTATGAGTGGATGGAAATACAGAATATTTTGGAAAATTACTAAAATATGAAATAAATATTACTTGTCATCATTACTTCAATTTCTGACGATCACTTAGGCTGGTAGAAATATTTTTGTTTTCTTTTTGCTCAAGATCCTTTCTTACCATCTGACTTTTTTCCAGATTACTTTACATAATAAGATATGTTTCCAAACTTATTTAAAATCTGATCAAGAATTGTCTTCAGTGATTTTGTTTTCAATCAAATTTTAAACAAAACAAAAACAAACAAACAAACAAAAAACTCTTTTGTACTGTAACACATCAGGTTATTCTAGTAAAACCCAATATATTTATTATTTTCTGCTGCCAATTGTAAGATTTCCCTTAAGGAGGAGATTTTGACACATTCTGTAAGACCTAAAGCATGACTGCATTTGTTCTTTAAAGAAAATCAAGTAGATAATGTACATCACTGAACTCAAAAGTTGCTTGAAGACCCCAGTCAGCTCGTAGAATTCTTATTTCAGCATTATAGCCACTTTTCCAAATATATCTGGATTTTTGAGCACTTACAGTATATAGCACCATCATTTATTGCTCAAATAGGCAGCATTTTCCTATCCAGTGCTTTCTGGGAGCAAACACAAATCTATGTTCTCTCAGAATAAAAACTATACTGTAGAAACTCTCCTATTGCTGCTTTACACTTGAAACTCATTTATAAGAGTAGTACAGCTAAGATCTTTCAAAAGTAAATTAGTCCCCACAGATGTTGATATTAAACAACAGTTACTTGTGATAATAAATCAAATATTCTATTTGATTGGTACATAGGTGAAATGTGCTTGTAGTTGTAAATTACATTAATTGATCTAGACACCAAAGATGGTTAAGCTTCCTTTAATCTAGTTTAATAAACAGCACTAACAGCATCACTATCCTGAAAAACAGGCCTCTAATTCACTTTGGGCAAGATTTCATTGTCAAAACTGAAAGTTAAAGGCTGTATAGGAAAAAGATGCAGTAAGGTTAACAGAGACATTCTGAGAGAGCATTCTCTTCAGTTAGTATGTGCAAATCTAGGGCATTCTCCCCATTGAGGATTTGCCTTAATTACAGAAACAGCAGCAAGCTCTAGTGTAAATTGTAAAATCTTACTACATACTAGCCAAGCATGTAGAGCCTGCGATTTCCTCTGCTGTACATAACAGTGAGCAAGCCACAGCTTACAGCGTAGCTCTGCCATGCTGCAGCTGGTGCAGAAGCCTGCACTGGTACAGTCGCTCCTGCTGGCTGCCCACAGGCACCAGCTGGCTGCCAGCTCTGGGCTCATGATAAAAACAAAAATCCAAGGCTTTTTTCCAAAGAATGTTCAGAGAGATTTTTAAATCTTCAGACACAAAAGGAAGGTGAAGTTTCCATTATACTAAACTTTCACTAAAATATGGCTACTTCTTTTGGTGAAAGATAGGGGGAAACTTCTGAAAAATCTTTCTTCGCTGGCAGGTGGGAAAAAAGTTGAGTGGGAAGGCATGACTTGTGTAAAAAAAAAGGAACTTATAAGCTTCCTGTCTTTTTCACTGAAAAAGTCGTCAATACCCATTACCATCTGGCATGGCAGAAATGCATATTTCCTCAAACGGTAATGACTGTGTTGTAACGATGTGAAGTAAATCATTTTGAAACTGGAGCCATGTAAGGCCACTCTGGCAGGGAATTTTAATAGTTCTGATATGGAAAGTAACCATTGCACTGATACAGCAACTGATACCATTGCAATAAATTCCCTCCAACTACTTCAAAAGGTTTCTAACTCAGATCAAGGGTTAGTCAGCAGAACATCTACACCAATTAAAAATAACCATATTCATGGATACAGCTATAAATATTGTTTATGTACTAACCACAGAATTACTAGAGCCTGGGCAGCGCTGAGGACTGCCTGCTTTTTAGAAAAACATAAAATTGATATAATGCATAGAAGGTAAAAAAGAGCAAAATTTTACTGCTAATCTGTGTTGTATACATTCATGTAGAGAGGACAGAGTCTGGGGGAGGCAGCTCAACACCAGGTTTTTCCTTTTCTGACACCAAGGAGAAAGAAGTGGAAGAAGACTTTTTAAATTACCACAAAGATTCTGGAAAAGGGGCAGAAAAGCCAATCTATTATGAAGCAAGTATTGTTTCAAGCTCTGCCAGCTAACAGCATCAGCATGACAGAACAGGCCCAGGCCCAGGCGCCGGCTGTCCCCACACTTCACAGGCCCCTATTGTGAGCCACAAGAAATTGCTTCCACCCCTACCAGGGCTGCAGGACTGACAAATACCAGGAAGGAACTATATGGGAGTACCTGACTTCAGTCAGGATTTATTGGACATATTCTCAACTGCTGTAAAGGGATTCAGCTCCTACTTTGGGCCATATATGATAGCCGTAAACCATTTGGGTAAAATAGGTAATTTGACTGCATATCTGGAACAGCAGAAGTATAAATCTGTCACAACAGCATTCAGAAGAAAAGTTATCTGAAGTCTGAAGTGCTTCCCATAAACCAGCACTCAAAGTTTCCCCTTAAAAAAAAAAAAAAAAAAAAAAAAAAAGTATTGTCTATAGCTGGACAAAATACAATCACACATCATTATATAGAGAAAGGACTACATGCAAGCATTTCCCATCAACACTGGGGTATTCAAATCTTTTAAAGTTATACCCTAATTTGTTATCAGATAATATCAGTTCACTAAATCAGATCTAAATCATTGTTATCTCAGCTTTGTGATACCTCTCAGGGAGGATCTAAAACATCATATTTTGTTTCTAAGAAATTTTGCAGCTGTATGTCTAGACAATCTACTTTCATCTTCCAAAACGCACAGCTGCAATATTGGTAGAAGCCAGTATATTTAAATCGATGTCATGCTTAGGACAGGATAGAAGTTTTGAATGTGTAAGTCAAACATTAATACAAACTGGTTTTTAGAGATTATCTTTTTGGAGGCAGCAGATGTATAATGCTCCTGAAAATTAAATGGCCTTTGACAGGTATGCTAAATTCTGCTTAGATAGGCTTCAGTGGGAACTGGCCCTACTTCATAATTTAGACTTTCACTCGGTCACATTTTAATGCAAGAGACAGCATCTACATTCATATGATTTTCTCAATTTTAAACTGCAAAGAAGTAGGTCTTAGCTTTTGTTCTTTACAATTAATGGTAACATGCTCCTGTATTTTGAGGAAAGCAAAACAAATAAAGTAAAACCAAAAAAAAATACAACCATGAAATTACACAGTTAAAAACAAAACACACACACACACAAAAGTTATTTCTGCTAAAAAAAAAATCAATCTTTTGTATTTTAATGGAAGATAACATGGTTATTTGTCCTTCTGTTAATGATAAATACTATTTTATGCTATTTTAGGCTAATCTTCCATAGGCTAATCCTAAATTTCTATGGATTGTCTATTAGACCTAACTAGTGTGCTACCTTTCTCATCTGGAGTCACAAGGCTGTTTCCAACCATGTTCTTATACAAGCACAATGGAATTACTAAAACAAAGATTAGTGGGTGTCTCAAGTACACCATTGCTTTAATAAATATCCAAGCAAGTCATGAAAATTTTTAGATTTTATGGCAATATTTCAGCTCAGAAATGAACATAATTAATGATCCTTTTAATGAATATAAATTACCATGAAATTAATTTCTAAATAACTGCAAAAATAAATAAATAATAATAATCGGGTTTAAAGAGGAAATTTAAAATCATTTTTCTGATATTTGTAAAAATAAATAAATAAAATATCTAATGGCAATAAAATATTTCCCTCTAGTGGGTTAAGTAGCCTTCAGTATCCAAGCAATCTTTACAAGACAATGACTATAGAGTTCAAAAGACTAACTACCTGTTTGATCAATCCAGATGTTCCACTAGAGCAAGTTTTTGCCTCTTTATTTTTCTTTTAACTGTGTTACACAAACAATTACAAATACCTTTAAGAGAGAATGAATTTCATATTTATTCTGACAAACGCTACACAGATCTTTGTAACAGAAAATAAACAGTTCGCACAACTGAAGGGATTTGGGTAACCAAGACTTGCCATTATTTAAGGAAATGGGTTAAATAAAAACACCAACTTCTATTCCTTTTAAAATTCTGGTCACCAATGCCCATTCCTTTCGTGGTTTTCTTAAAAATATCTCTGACAAAATTAAGAGCTTTATGGAGCATGGTACATCATGCTCTTTCTGTTTGGAAGACTTCTCAACAGTTATCAAAATGGCCCATCATCTAAGCATCTTACTATGGAGAAAATTACAGTATAAGTAGGCAAAATACTGAAAAAATATTTGGATTTTTATGAAAGTTTGCTTCAATTGTGCTTGCCCTTTCCTGTAACTTTGAATATTTTTTCTCACAACTACAAAGATACAGACATGCAACAGAATGGTTAAACCACTGTAGTTTTGTCACAAGCAAAATTTTCCCTTCTGATTCAAGTCTGAACATTTCAGAGTCTCCAAACATGATGTGATCAGCCAAGTGAGAAAGGGACATCTTAAGGGCATACAAAATTGACAGCTGCTTAGATACAATTAAGTGCCTATATCTTTTGGATGAATGGTCAGTCCAACCACTGTAAAATTTTCTATATCCAATTCACAGCCATTAATAAAATATTATGAACACTGCTTGGCACAGTCTATTAATTTTAACATAGCAGTTGCTTTGTATATTTACAGTGAGTGTATTAAGTGAGATATTTTATTGTCCCCAGTTCAAAAAATATTTGTGGACTTCATGTGAAATGCCAAACCTTTAGCAGAAAACACCAAAAGTTTGGAGGCATTTTACAGCAACTGCAATTTGATTCCTCAATATTTGGATGCTTGATTCAAGGTAGTCTGATTTTCCAGAGACTGTTTTACAACAATTTGCAAGGCAAGGTCCTTTACAATGTTATAAATGCAATATATTAAATGAAGGTATCTGATTCCACTAAATCTTTTCCTAAAATCCTGGTGGTGTACCCTTGCTTCTTTCATTTAATCAGCAGCAAAGAAAGGAAAAAAAAATAAAGAACAAACATGAAACAATCAAGCTGATTCAGAGATTTAATTATTATCTTCTATTTGACAATTTGTGATCACCTACCACAAAAAGAAAAACAAAACCAGTAGCACTCTAACAATTGTTGCATTATTTTGATCAGCTCACTTAACACATTACAAAATAAAAACATTACTGCTTCCAACAGACGGAGACAGCTTGTCTCATCCCTGACTGTAATTGTTGGGCTGGTTGATCTAATTCTGACATCAATTTCACAAGCAATCCTCTGCTCAGGGTTTGCCAACAAAAATAATTTGAACATAAAATCTGAAGGCTGGTAGCTCAGCCAATACTCTATTTCCCACCCCTACTATATATATAACCGCACATTAAATTTCATCTTTAACAATGATCACTTAAATTAAATAACATACGGGTGTTTAAAGTTGTTCTGCTTTTCTTGAATTTGATGAAAAGGGTGTAACACTTGACAAGCGCTTGAACTTAAAAGAGAACACATCTTTGATGTCAAGTGTGCCTAAAGGATTCCCAAGTAAGAGTAATATGAAGACGGGCTCACCACCACTCAATCTATTCCCAACAGTTACCTGCTGGTCTAAGTGCCTCTGTACCATTATAAAAATCTGTCAAGCATTCAAAACCAATTACACACAGGATGTCAAATGCTGTCATGCCAGCTGTCCTTTCAGTCCACAGCAGCTCTCGCTGCCCATTTCCAGTTAAAAACACATTGAGCTACACTGTTGTTTTTCTCAGATGTGATTCACTGCAGTATGCTAATCTGACATCTATGTACTTTAATACTTTCATATATGGAAATGACTATTTATACAATAGTATTCTAAATACAATAGTATTCTAAAATTTACATAATTACAAGTATAATGAAGAATTAAAATCTATTTCAGGAGATATTAACACCAAGGTACCATTTTAAAGGGGAAAAAAAATAAATATTTAAGTCGTTAATGAATGTTGCTTTTTTTCTCTGAATTGTATGTGACTTTGAAAACCTTCCTTCCTGTTTCAAACATCTTTCCCGTCTTGTCTTGTACAAAGAACATGGACTTGCGTGCATTCATTTACAATGACATGCCATAAAAATGCACGGCACATTTATTTAAAGATATGAATCCAAAAAGAAAAGATGCATTTGGCTACAGGCAGCCTTCCCAATCGTATGTTGAGTCACGTACTACTCTCAATGTTAAAAACTGTTTCAATATCCAGAAATTTAGAGAAACAAGTTGCTCAGCTAGATATTGATAATTATTTGATTCAAATTTAATTAATTATTTGGGTAACACTGAACTAAGTAATAAAATATCCTCCAGTTAAGATTTACCTTCTTACTTTCTTGTGATAAATAATTATAATTTTATCATTTGTTAAGATAACTTTCCCCCTTTACATATGAATTTTGGCATCATCTTCACTGAAAGAAATTTATTTATATCCTTACGATTTAAGTCTTCCAGAGAAGTAAGCACTTGTTCCAGCAAAGCTTTTGAATGGTTTGGAAAAATCATAGAAGTTGACATTATGGCCTTTCCTTGAAACCAAAGCTTTAATGAAAATCTTTTGTTTTCCACAATATTTTTAGCAAAAAAGTTTTAAAAATCTTCTAAAACTTTTGAAGAGAGAAAAATCAAGGCTTCTGATTTGAGAGCATCTGTTCTGACACAATTCTATTGCAAGAAAACATTTGAAATGCTTTATTTTCAGTCCAGTGTGAAAAAAAGAATCAAATCAAAGCTGTTGTGTGGAAAAGCTGACATATCCCAAAAAGCTGAAAGAAGTTTGCTGATAGTGTCAGGGACACTCTTCAATAAAGGCTCCAGAGGAATTAAACATGAGTTATTTGTCAAGAGCATTTGTATACACATACATTGTCCGACTCTGCCTTCACTGGAGACAACAGCAAAGTATCCCTTTTGAAAACATGGTGCTACGAGCGTGAATAGCAAAGCACATCAATTACAAAGGTACATCTACTGACAACAGTATTCTTCTACTATTTATCAAGTTCACATTTGCTTTGCAAAACCTCTTTAAAATAATTCTTAAAATATTTTAAAAGACCCCAGTTTTCCCACATAGCTGCTTTTACTGTTCCTGCTAAAGTTCAGTCTCTTGCCAGCAGCCATATATAGCTGTGAAATAGAGGTTAAGTCAGATAACACAGTGCAAAAACAATGCTGGGATTTTAGAAGAGTGTGGCTCCACATGTGCTAACAAGCAGTATATAATGATATTCTGTCACTGATACACACACATTACAGCTCAGGAAAGTATAAATATATTTGACTCTTATTTCAAAACAGAGAAAAAGTGCTAGCTGATTTTATTATTATTTTCCTACATATGGAGTAATTGTCTCACAGTGTACCAAACTACCAGTAGCATTGAAAGATGAGGGCATTCCTCCAAAAGACCAGTAATTTTTCACAAATATTTGTTATAAATAAAAGCTAAAAGTTCATGTCACTAGTTAAACATGGTTGAAAGTATGGTCTCTAGAACAGTGCAATCAATGTTAAGCAACAACAAAAGAGGAAATGAAATTCCCAGTTTATTTTTATATGCATTTACTAGTTATAGCCTTCTCAAAACTGTTTTAACCCTCACATGAGCTGACTGTGAACAGGACCCTTCCTACAAAGCCCTCTGGTATTTATCAGCTTAACAGTAACATTCTCTGTTTGGCCTCTGAGCATAATTTTTCAAAGCAAGAAGCATCTTTCTGTATAGAATCCAGACTTTGGGCTTCACTCCTCAATTAAGTTCTTAAGTGGTACAAAACAGGAAAATACTCATTAAATGTACTACTAATATTAATAATAAATTAAGAGTATTAACAACAGAAAATGGATCAAAAATATATTGTTTACAAAAGAAAATGTAATTCATTCTCCATCTAAAACATATGGATAATGCTGTAATAAAATCAATCATATTTATACTGAATATATATAATAGTTTCCAAGGTTACAATTCTGGAGAGGTTTTGTGTTCATTTAGAAATACTGGAAATTTTGCACTACTGGTTCAAAACAACCATATTAACATGATGATAGCCTGATGCAGAGACCTGTCCATGCAGAATATATTGAATAAGAAAAAAAAAAAAAATGAGGTAGCAGTCTTGTTGTGCATCATCCCTCAGAGAGTAAGCAGACAGTGACTTGAATAAACTTGATGCAGTACCATGTGACCACCCATTAGAAACCTGACACTTGAAGACAATTATGTTACTCAATCTGAAAAGGGAATGCATTGTGATAGCTTTTGGATGTTTCTTGATGCTTGGAAGCCACTCCCTATAGTGTCCACCTGAAGAGCGTATTGTAGAAAAAAAAGCAGCACAAAACAGTAATAATAAATGTTTACTTAAAGAAAATGTCCCTTCAGTGACCCCACCAGGGAAACTTAGAAAATGTCACCATCCATCAGACTCACAATTACAACATAAACCTGTGTCTCTGAAAAAGGTCAGAAATCAAAAAGAAACACAAAAAAAATCCTTACCAAGAAACAGCAGAAATACCCATACCTTATGTATCCTTGACCTCTACATATGCATAGAAGCCCTAGAATGAAGGGATAGAGGAATGTCACCTATTCCTTCTGTAGTCCAGTTTAAAGGCTGGGGGGAACCTTAGTTAAACAACATCACAAACTTTGTAGCCACCAGAGCTTATTTGAAAGCTTTCTATTGTTTCTGAAAAATAAAGCTTGAAATGCCAGGTCCTAAGCTAGTAGAATTCAGCACTTTTCCCAAATACTTCTGTCATGGTTCCACTCGAGTGGGCAGCTGAGCTCCACCACAGCCGCTCTCTCACTCCCCCTCCTCAAAGAGGAATGGGAAGAAAATATGTGAAAAGGGCTCAAAGGTTGAGACAAGGATGAGAAAATCACTCAGTAATTATTGTAACAGGCAAAACAGACTCGGCATAAGGAGATAGTAAGATTTATTGCCTATTACTAACAAGCTAGAGAAGTGAGAAACAAAGGAAAAAAAAACAAAAGCACCTTCCCCCCATCCACACTCTTCCACCTCCTCCCCCCGAGCAGTGCAGGGGAACGGGGGAATGGGGGTTATGGTCAGTCTACAGCACTTCTTCTCTGCCGCTCCTTCTCGGTCACTCTTGTCCCCTGTGCTGTGGGGTCCCACCCACAGGATGCAGTCCTTGACGAACTGATCTGGCGTGGGCTTCCCACAGGCAGCAGCTCCTCCAGAACTGCTCCAGATATGGGTCCATACCACGGGGTCCATCCCTCAGGAGAAAACTGTTCCAACCTGGGTCCCCCATGGGCAGCAGCTCCTGCCAGATCACCTGCTCCTGCGTGGGCTCCTCTCCACGGGCTACAGGTCCGGCCCAGAATCTGCTCTGGCAGGGGTCTTCCACAGGCGGCAGCCTCCGTGGGTGCAGGGCCACCTGCTCCACCGTGGTCTCCTCCACGGGCTGCAGTGTGGAACCCTGCTCCACCGTGGTACTCCATGGGCTGCAGGGGGACATCCTGCTTCACCATGGGCCTCACCACAGGCCGCAGGGGACTTCTGCTCCGGCGCCTGGAGCACCTCTCCCCCTCCTTCTACACTGACCTTGGTGCCGTTCCTCGCTCCCTTCACTCTCCCAGCTGCAGTGTGGCGCAGCGTTTTTTCCCTGTCTTAAATATGCTCTCACAGAGGCGCAAAACAACATCGCTTATTGGCTCAGCTCTGGAAAACAGCGGGGCCCTTCCCAAACATGGGGCAGCTTCTAGATCTTTCTCACAGAAACCACCCCTATGGCCCCCTGCTACCAAAACTTTGCCACGTAAACCCACTACAACTTCATAGAATCTACGTCTACTTATTCTGCTTAAAAATTGAGCTGCTTCTGTTTACAGACAACGCAGCAGTTTATACCCATGTTTATCATACTGCTATACTATAGTCACACCACAACATGCATCTCAAGCAAGAAATAGTTACACTTTCCAAATCATGTAGAAAAGCCATTGCTTGCTGGTGCACATGGTGTATTGAATGGGCATAGGCTTAGTCAATAGAAAATAGTAAATGCTGGGAATATTCTAATTTATAGTGCAGCTCATGGACTCACAACAGGAGAAAACCTGCTTAGCTCAGCCACAGTGGGGTATATCACTTGCCTATTAAAGATTAATCTGAAACTCTTCAAACATCATACACCTTCCTCCCCTAATCTAGATCCCAAATGATGTAGCCCTAGCCTAAGTAAAGGAATCAATTACTTGAAGCAGCTTTGTAACAGTATGCTTCCTCTCTCTCGTGCTTATGGTATCAACTGCAGGCATGTCTCCCAAAAGCTCTGGCAAGTTGACCTGGCACTGCAGCAAACCTAAGCAAAGGTTTGATAGCTTCGTATAGTCACTTGCAGACTTCCTTTTTGATCCATGTCCTAATCTATTTTCTCTCTGAAGCTGTAAATACCTGGAAATGAAAACTGGACAGGGAGCCAGATCTCGTAGGTGTCTTGCTCCTGCTTTCATCTACTGCTAACTCTGCTGTTTGAACAAGGTAATAAATAGCTCCCTGTATAATAGCTGTGCAGACCTGTGTCTAATGAAAATGCTGTCTTCTACCATGTGCTCAGACATACACAAAAAAATCTTCAACCAGTTTATCACGGTAGCCACCCTTCTTTAAAAGGAATAATGGAATTAGAAGGAAGGTGTAAGAACTGCTAAATTTAACAGACTGAATTTTACTCAGGTAGAAGAGGTATGAGCCAAAGGTCACCTGTAAAAATCTGAAGATTTCTTCTCCACAGAAAACATCTTTGTCTGTATGAAAGCTTGAGCTCTGAGCTCCATGATTCTATGATTCTGAGAATCCAGAATGTGTGTTGTACTCCATATAAAGATGTGCAATCCTTTTGGCAGAAGGCAAAGAAATCTCATTTAAAAACATATGAGCAATCCTATAGTGAAAAGATAAAATCAGGATTTGCAGTATTTTCCCTAAATTCACAACACAATACATTCCACTGGTGGATGCTGAACACCAAGTTTTGGAAAGCAAGAATCACATGCAGAAGCACCAAACAAACAACACCTGGGAGGATATCATCTTCTGAACTCAAGCATGTGACAAGCTTTACAACTGTGAGACACCACATCAGAGAGAGCTAAAGATGTTCTGTTCCTACCTGATAGTATGTAGTGAAGAGACCCAACCCTTCAACATGGGCCACCAGCTATCTGCAAGTCAACATAAAAATAATGGTGACAGACCATGACAGAAAATACAATACACAAGGGCTAGCTGCTGTTTCCTTGGCATTTGTATATATGAAGAAATTTATGACAGCCTGTAGAATGCCCCTGCAGATTGGATAGGACAGAACAGCAACAGGACAGCTGGTGGCATGGAGCAACAGGGCTGGTGAGCCCCTATGCCTGCAGGTTTGGGAAGAACATCGCCACCCACAATGGGAGGGGTAGCCAAATGTGAAGTCCTCTAAAAGAAAATGCAGGATAGATTGGTGGACCTGAAGGCTCTACAGCTAACCATGCAGCAGTAGACTGCAGGAAGGAGAAGGACACTATGCTTTTTTTTGGAAAAATTGGTTATACACTTTCAGACAGTCATATGAGTTATGGACACATAGTTAGCTTCCTATGTCACTTAAGTATTTATTAGCTTATTTAATATTTAGCACAAATTATGTTTTCCTGTTCAATTCCATGTCACTTTCTGCATCTTCTTTTCACATCATGACTGAGCCAACATGCTAAAAGGTTGCCAGGTGAAGTAAATAATTTGTTCTCTGTATACCTGGGTAGAAGGACAAAAAGTGACAGTATCAAACCACAACTACACATTTAAATAAGAAATCATGATTACTCCGGGGGACATTATTGATAATTAGCCAGCATATCAAGCAAACTGTAGGAAGGGGAGGCAGAATCTCCATTTTAACCTATCCCTAAAAACATACAGGCAGTCATGAAAGCAAATACATGGACTGGAGCTTTGTCCAGCCCTACACCACATAGCTAAAAAGTCACATATATACAGAGAGAAATAGATAAGACTGATTTTACCTATTTTACAAAGTACTGTATATTGAAATGTGTTAAATGGCCAATTACCAGGTCTAAGTTTGTTGAGTAAGTCTTAGAAACATATATATTCAGTTTTTGTCTTCAGGGATAATCCATCTACTGTGGAATAATATACAGCCATTCACAGATGGATAATTCAATCATGGCGTATGGTCCTTATTTTTGACCAACACATCACAGAGTACTAAACCAAAAACCTTTTTTTGAAGGCAACTGCAACATTTACAGTTTTGGTTTTTCTGAAGAATTTTCTTAACTTGATAAAAAGCTAACTATATGTTCACAATCTGATAGACTACACCTGTACTCTTCAAAATTGCCAGTCAATAGAATTCCATGACACTTAATACATGTATATTAAAAGGCTATGACGTGTCAGTTTTCAATTCAGATGCATGTTTTGAAAAGATATGGGCTGTAATTTAAGCTAAGAGAAAAACCTAGACTGATAATCCCTGTTACCATCTGTATTTGTAGGTTTGTAACAGAATAGTGACTGATCCCCTTCCTTTGAGACCATTTGCCAATTCTGTCAGCATTCAGTACAGCATCATATTATTCTCCAGGTAATGCAGCTTTGTTGCTTAGCAGCAGGTTCTGCTTGTGTACCTGACAGTTCTTGGCTAATTTAGATATAAGTCAAAAAAAAAAATAAATTCCAACTGTTATTATTCAATACTGGAACAATACTGGAAAAAAGGAGAGGGAAATACTTTGAGCTTTGATTTACACTGAAGAAAATAATCCAGCGTTATTAAAGTTTGAAAATTTACATTCTACACAAAACTTCCTTTAGCAACATGGTAGTTTTCACGGAGAGAGAAACAAGTGGTGGTATTTCAGCATTCAGTGGGAGTGAGATATCGAGACAAAGCTGAAATAGTCAACATGCACTTTTTTTTGCTAAACCTCATCCATGGATAACAAAGTTCATACTATTGCAAAGTATTCTACTAGGCTTGAGGCAGAAATTACAAAATTCAGACCTTCAGCTACATGCATACAGGCTTAGGGGTGCCATCAACAGACTGACTATGCAAACTTTTCAATGTGACCGTGTCTGATTCATATTATCTCAAGGAAATAAAGTACTTCCGTTAATCCCTTATGCCTACATTTGCCTATGCAACCTGTAGCCCTTTCTATAGAAGCATTTTTCCCTACAATGTTCAGCTGAAGCAGCACCGTTAGTGACAAAGGTGGCATAGTATACCCGAGACTGATGTAAAGCCTTAGACAGGTTTCTCTTTAGATACAGTAGAATCTTGTGAATCCCTGTGAAAGGACCCACAAGAATCATCAAGTCCAACTCCTGGCTCCACACAAGACCACCCAAGAATCAGACCATATGCCTGACAGCATTGTCCAAATGTCTCTTGAACTCCAGCAGGCTTGGAGCTGTGCCTGCTGCCCTGGGGAGCCTGTTACAGTGCTCGACTACCCTCTCAGTGAAGAACCTTTTCCTAGTAACACACATATATATATTGGAGTAATGGCCAAGTTATGAAGATTTTCTGGTGAGAGGTTAATGAATCATGATGGTCTGCTACCAAAGTTCTGTCTGAAATCCACAAAAGGGCCATTCAAAAAATTTCTCAACTGTTTACAGAAAGCTGAGAGTTAGATACAAAGCCAACCTAGTCCTATTGGTACATGTATGTCAGAAACCGCTGCCCTCAAGACATCTTTGACTTAGTTTTTCAATGGATGGTCCAATATGTTTCTTCCTGCTGTTTGGGAGCTTTGCTATTCACCCCAGTGCATTGTAAGAGACAAATGTGGATGAACAGGACAAAAAGTGGGAACAGAGGTGGTAAAAGAAAGGCTCCAAGGAAGCTAACTGGAGTAGCATAAGCCCTTGCTCATTTTTTGCACTTGCCATACATTTGATGTTTCTCAGTGCAACTGAATGCAACAACAAAATAATAGGGTCAATGCCAAAGGTAAAGCAAAGTAACCTCTAGAGAGCAGTAGGACTGCTCTAAGGCTCCTTACCACAAATCAGAGGCGATAACCTACTGGCCTTCTACTTGGATTTGAAAAAATGACAAAAGGTCACATCACTAGCATGCCAAACTATCTTTTAATGTTTTGGGGACACCTGAGTGTGCAAGAATAAACATGGTGGATAAGTAAATGTACTTCTATGGATGTTAAGAGCATGAGGACATATAAAAAAGTGTTAAGTAGATTGGGCAAATACTTCAAATTAAAAGCAAGAAATATTTGAATTATTTTCAACAGTCACAGCAACCAGAATCTTGAGATGAAATAGCTATTGCTTACTTTAACTGCAATAGACTGGGGGGAGGTGTGGGGAGCATTTTAAATTATTTGCATTACAGTCAAACCTAGAGAATGAAAGCAAAACAGTATTGGACACTGAACAGGCACATACCGGTCCTGCCTTAAAATTTTTACAGTCTGAGCAGAATAGCAATAGGAAGTAATACCAGAGCATAAAAAAGTAAAGGATCTACCCTGGGGCCAGAGCACACAGCACTTATGAAGTCATCTGTTGAAACCTTGTCTCTTGAAATCTTGACCATCATATGCAAAAGCATTGGAAATTACTGTTTCTTTTCTTTTTGAGAGGCTGTTAAAGGTCCAAGATGACATTAATAGCTTATCTAAAGGGTATTCCTAAAAGAAACATTCAGAAAACAATAGTGCTGTATGACATTCAAAATGAAAATGATTTTCAACATGAGAGAAAAACAAAAGATTTAAAACAAATTTAAGCCATCTCTATTTATAGATCGTATTCATTTTGTGATCTTGATACTGAAATTACATAAATAATTTTTCAGCTGAACAGGTCACAGTAATAAATACAAACTGAAACTATGAAAACTTCAGCCACCTCAAACTGTCAAGCTGCCTCACTGTTAGAGTAAAATATTTCTCAATTTAAGAAACTCACTCCACTTCCTTGCTGTATGCATGAGACAAAACTGATTCTGAAATGGAAAGGAAAGTGTCATTCTTTCTTCCTCTAGCTATTTTAGAAAACCCTAGTTTTTTTCCTATTGAAGCTATTTCCTGCCATGACTGCAGAATGGATGGTGCCAGAAGCAGATAGCAAAGCATACACATTATCCACTCTATTTCTAAATTTATTGTCCATAAGTATCTAGTGAATAGCACAGTATTTGAAAACCTTTTCTAGACAAAATGTAGGTATTTCTCTCTGCAAAACTAGACAAAGAAAAGAAGCTTACACTGGGTAAAGATAAAGCCACTTAGGTTGCTGACTTTTTCTAAATAGAATCATTCACTACAGTTCAGATTATTTAACATGGTTTAATAATAATATATGAGCACACACAAAAGAAACATACATCAAAATGGGAAAAGAAAATACTAGATTTCTGGCAAAATCTAGATCTTTCTAGAAAGATCTAGATCTTTCTACTTTCTAGAAAGATCTAGAAAGTAGATCTTTCTAGTAGATCTAGTAGAAAGAAATCTCGTAGATCTAGTAAAATTGGACCTTCAGATGCTGAAGCTCTTAAAACTAAAAAGAAAGCAGGAATTACAAAAATGGCAAGTAGTGACTGTAAGGATCAGAACTCTTAACTAACTATTCTCAAATTAAATATGCATGACATCGGTCAGACTTTGATGTTTGACAGAACTTGTTACTTCCCATGCTTTTGTTCTGCCAGCAGTACTTGAAAAGCAGATCAAGAAATACATAGGAAGCTTATTTTACCTTTTGGAAAGTATATTTTCTTTCTGACATAAAGAAATAAGAAATAAACAATTTTCAAGCTAAATTTTCCATGGAGTCCTTCACTTGCAGAAATGACCACTATAAATTGAATGTTGAAGTATGTATGTTGAAGTTGAACATATCAATCTTTTAAAAATTTATGTGGAAATAGATAATAAATTATGGATTTCACACCTCTTATTTACATTGAAGAGTCAATCTGTGCCCTGTTTCATTTTCATCCTATAAAAATGGGCCAATAGGCTCAGTTACATAATATGTACTCTCCCAACTTTATAACAGAATTGGGGGTACTTTAAAGAAAGATGCTTGGAAATTTGGCATTTTGGACTAGAAGAAATATGCTACTGAATAATGGAATTAAGGCAGCCAAGTACGTTCTACCCTCTGTAGAACATAAGATGGAATGAGGATAAAGTCCTAATAAGAGTCGTGAGAAACAGAACCCCCTGTAGAATCATTCTCTTAACAATTAACCTCTATTTCTGCTGGTGTTTTGTTTTTGTTTTTTTCTGGCTGCCATGACATGTTCAATTTCTTTGTAGTCCTAACAGAGAGTAACAGTTGTCTTGCAGACTTTTACAATAAACTCCTCTCATTCATGAT
The DNA here is from genome assembly GCF_963932015.1 of Anas acuta. Lineage (NCBI taxonomy): Eukaryota > Metazoa > Chordata > Aves > Anseriformes > Anatidae > Anas > Anas acuta. The sequence continues at coordinate 27,562,901 of NC_088986.1, read as the reverse complement.
TACAATGGTGCAGGAAAATATCTGAGAGGTCCTTTTCTGAGTATTCAAGAACTACCAATTTCATTGTTACTTGGATGGAGCTGAAACGGAAATTTAAACCAATTTTTAGACCTTCTACACCCAAGGCCAGGCATGTGCTCTGACATAATCCCAAGCCCATCTCAAAGAGACACCCGGATCTCTCTTCTTCCACCAAAAGGAAAGGAAACACTCGCAAGGATGCACAGGAGACCATGGTATGACATACCTATGGGTCTGTCTCCATTAAGTCTTGCTATTCACTGTGCTTATCTTCAAGGTGCACAGAAAACAATCTTTGCTCAAGCACATGAAATTCAGCAATATAAAACTGCAAAACTGAATTTGTGATATTCTTCTCCTAGGTTAGCCATACCTATATGAAGAGCTTCAGTGCAATCACAACCAAATCAATCTTGTTTTCAGTACCTCAAAGCAAAGCTGTTTGCCACATATTTGCTTCCTAATAACACAAGGATATTTTATAGCATGAATAGCTGTGTTACTTTCAATAAAGCGACAAGTGAAGAAAAGAAGCTTAGCACAGCAGCAGATAAAATATACTTCCCTTTTCTCTTGTAAAACAGAAGTCAGCACCTCTGGGTTTGCATACTGCAAATTAATGAAATGGAGCAAACAGTCCTCTATAAATCACGTTTTCAGATTAAAGGATTTACCATTAAATATTCTATGAAAATAAAATCGTGTAAAGCTTTTGGCATTATGAAGTAAACACCTGAATCCAAAGCAATTGAAAGAAAAATATTTCACTGATTAAAAGTTCTTGGACTAATCTATGTGATGTAGCTGCATTATTTTATTTTTTTTTAAAGAGGATATGGTTACACTATATTCCTTTGTTCAGCCAATAGCAGATGAAAAGCAGACATGAAACAAGGCAGAATTCTTTTCTTTCCCTGTTAATCACTTCATACCTGTTTATTCTTGACTTCTTGCAAAATGTTTAAGGCCTAAATCATAACCAGTTTAACCTGAAATGGACAGTTTGTTTCAAATATGCTGGAGCAGTTTTGCAAATGATGAAAACACTTCACTCCAGATCTTCAAAGGCCACTAATGAGATCAATGGAAAGTGTGCCCTTTGAGAAGACAGGCCATGATTTTTAAAAATAATTGGAGGTCAACTGAGAGTTGTAAGCAAGGTTATGTTACAGAAATAGTTAATTGTAGCTGCCATTTATGTGGCAATGGAAGGGTCAATTTCCACTTTGCTAAATGAAAAAATATTTAAAAGACAAGCTTAGACAGACAACGGGGACCATGAACTTGAGATATTTTCCTCGCTTTTTAGGAGAGTGCCTATGAAGAAACACATACCATACTATTTTGTGTATTTTGGGGTACAATTAGCTTCAGGAAGTGAAGATACTACTCAACGATATAGACAAGCTCTGTAGACTTTCTTTTGTAGACTTTCTTCTAGAGATCCGACTTAGTATCCTGATGTTTCATTACCAGCAAAAGTGAACTAGTACATCTCTGTTGCTCTTTGGCAGGGATGACCAAACTCAGATGAATGTTGGATTTAGGAATGCCACACGTAGCAAAGCAATTTAAAACATGAAAGAATGGAGGTCAGTGAAATAGCAACCCAAAATGAAATTTACTTAAAGAAATCATCACACACAAGCCACTGTGGAAAATGGTATGATGTCATGATATAAGTTTACCTCATTTTCCTAAGCAGGAAAGAGGTCCCACCCTGTGAGGGAGGCTGTTTTTTGACTCTTGCTAAAAGGAGACAACTTGGGTTATTCTAAAAAGCATCTCCCCAACACTAAGAAATATCCACCTTTTCAGAAAGGCACAGATATAACCTGCATTACAGAAACACCTTAAGAAGTGCATAAGGTTACATCTAGGAGTATCTTATAAAATTATGGATCAGAGCAACGTATTTTCAAAGGTTGATGGTCAATCTTGGCAAATGAAGGAATGGGTTAAATATACCCTTTTTTGAAGAACCATGAAATCAACTGATTTAATGGGATGAGTCAAAATATAAGACCTGGAACTACACAAAATTGCTTTATTAATTTTCTATATATTTTAGCAATCTTGCAACATACAAAAAAAAAACAAAAAACAAAAAAAAAAAAAAAAAAAAAAAACACAACCTATCTCAATCTCATTAGCCAACGGAATCTGTTCCTTTTCAGCTCTAATCAATGTCCTCATATCCAAACAGAAATTTTTATCTGCTTTTGCTTTATCCCTAATTTATAATCCTTTCACGTATGGCTTCCAATAACTGCGATAGGTAAATCATTTCAAAGAAAATGAAATACAATCATTATATGCAGAAATATCAAGTTTAGTTATTTCTAACAACAGGTTTCATCAGGGCAGTCCTTGTCAACAGAAAAGGTCCCTGGCTAGCATTAGAACTTCAGAACTTAGTATTTTACTATCCAGACAGTATTAAGTATCACCCAGGAACGGTAGGAAAATAACTTATTTAAACTGACACTGATAGATTGAAATTAAAATATAAACGAATAAGGTACATTACAGATAAGCATTGTCATAATTGCCATTACTAGATGTCAGGATTTCAGTGCAAATCTTGAGTTTAATATTATTTTGGACTTCTGTTGACAAACAGATGGTTTTCTCCAACAAGAAAGCACACCAGAGAGAGAAAAGCATGAACCAGTACTAATTCTGACAGTATACATGTACTTTAAGGAGAAATTAACCCCTCCTTCAGTCTAAATTTAAATAATCATTTAGGTCTGAAATCAGTAACAATATCTGGCTTCCATTCTAGAATAGCCCACATAAATCCACAGAAACCTTCAGCAGCCCAGCATGACCATCTGCAATGTAGGAGCATGAACATATTTTTTTTCTTTATATTGAATTATACCCTTTGGTGGTAGTTCCCCAGGTCCTATAATTACCCAGGAGTGCAAGTAGCTTATAGAAACAAAACAAAATCAAAAAAGTGCACACACACAAACTATTTAAGTGCACATGTGAAAAGAGGGGAGAATTACATAACAGCTTTATAGGAGATTAGACTAACATATCTGCACCAAGAAGGCTCCTAGGACAGAGGCTAAATGCCCAGCTCTACTGTTCTTTAGACTGCTTGCTTGCTTCCCACAGTTTCTATGGAGGTTGTCACTGGGGAGAACCAGCAGCAGCACAGCTCACTGCTACCAGCTGTGGCTTCCTGCTAACCCTGCACTGCTGCAGCCCTCTCTGGGGAGAAGGCAGGAAACCAGCTGTGTATACTCCAGACTGCAGCAGGAACAATCGCAGAATCACAGAATCATCTAGGTTGGAAGAGACCTCTGAGATCACCAAGTCCAACCTCTGACCTAACACTAACCAATCCTCCACTAAACCATATCACTAAGCTCTACATCTAAATGTCTTCTAAAGATCTCCAGGGATGGTGATTCCACCACTTCTCTGGGCAGCCCGTTCCAGTGCCTAACAACCCTTTCAGTAAGGAATTTCTTCCTAATATCCAACCTAAAACTCCCCTGGTGCAACTTAAGCCCATTCCCCCTCGTCCTGTCACCAGGCACGTGGGAGAACAGACCAAGCCCCACCTCGCTACAGCCTCCTTTAAGGTACCTGTGGAGAGTGATAAGGTCACCCCTGAGCCTCCTCTTCTCCAGGCTGAATAAGCCCACCTCCCTCAGCTGCTCCTTGTAAGACTTGTTCTCCAGACCCCTCACCAGCTTGGTTGCCCTTCTCTGGACTCGCTCGAGCACCTCTTGTAGCAAGGAGCCCAAAACTGAACACAGTACTCGAGGTGCGGCCTCACCAGAGCCGAGTACAGGGGGACGATCACCTCCCTAGCCCTGCTGGCCACACTGCTTCTTATGCAAGCCAGGATGCTGTTGGCCTTCTTGGCCACCTGAGCACACTGCTGGCTCATATTCAGTCCCACATAACTTGTTGTTATTTAAGGTCTATGCAGAAGGCCCAGTCACTAAGTCAGGGCTGCTGGGGAAAGGGGTACCTGTAACATATCTCAGGCAAAGCCCAGGCATCTGGGCCTGACACTGAGTGGGTCTGGAGTCGGAAGCCCAGGTAAGGTTGCTCAACACAACTAAGGCTCATAGAGGCCAGCCCTTTTGGGGTTATTCATTGGCTCTCGTGGCATAGGCATTCAACATGACAAGTTAGACCCAGACTGCTTAGACACCTCTGTGCTGAGATATCAACATGGTAGGAAGCCATTCTGGTTTGTGTTAAATGATGGTAGGCTTCATCAGCAGCTAACAGGAGTTTCTTTGGGCTGCAGACATATTAATAAAACTTATATGAAACGACCACATAATTAACACACAGTACTAAACGCACAGTGCATGAATATTTCCTAGCTACGTTCCTTCATGACTGAAAGCATACTGCAGGAAAGTTATCCAACCTGGTCTCACTATGTCTCATCCTGAACTGGACTAGACAGACTCCTACTTGCAGCTTGGTCCCATTAAACATTTAGTGTGGTTCACATATGAACCATTTTGATACTTGACAGCATATTTATCTAAATTCAAAACAATTTTGATAAATAATGACTGAGCTATTATAGAAGGAAAATCCAAGCCATTTTAATATTATCTTTGCCGGCTAAGATGACCAATAATATTTATAATCGTCACTTTACAAGAAACGTGAAATTTTCTACTGCCTATTAGCAAAAGCAAATCTAAGCAAAATCCCAGATATTTAAGCAGTTACATAAATGATTTATTCATTAAAATAATCTATAAACAAAAAACACTCAGTAACAACTTGCATGAATCTGACCTTATAACACTAGCAGAAATGTATCCTTTCCTCAGTTCAGTTTAATGTGACAATAACTACAATCATACACTATGAGGAACAATTTAACAGAAAAGCAAAATGCATATGAACCAACCAAGTAACAGCAGTCTTCAAAACTGAATTGCCATGTTACATATAGTTGTTTGTGGTTTTTTTTGTGGGTTTTCTGTGTTTGTTTGTTTTGTTGGGTTTTGAATGCTGTTAAATGTTCTCAGATGGACCAGTACAGCTGACATGAAACTCTAGCATCTCAAGTCAGACTTGTGAAATTAAGTGAATTGGGTGATACAGCACGAGCTACACTGGTACAGAGCAAGGAATACAGTTTTGTTCTAATCCACAGTATTCAGGACAATATGACTCAGGAAGACATCACTGGGAGGTCACTAATAAGTAAACAACAGTAAGTACAGCCAGATATGCTTATCATTAAAATTAAATACCATTGCTAGATATTAATCTGCTATTGTTGTTTAGAATAATTTATCAAAAATGAAAGTTTCCATGCAAAACAAACAATAAATGCTGCTCACAAGTAAGGAAATCATGCACAATGCTTTACAAATACCACTACAGGGGCCACATTTACTTGGTTTCTTTGGTTCATTTTTGTGTCACTCTAATCACCTAGCATGTCCCCATACCAGGGGGTTGTTTTCATCTTAATTAATACCCAAGTACATTATCATTTCCACTTCTGCTCACAGATATATACTTACTTAGAGCTATTTACAGAGCGAGAATCACAGAATCAGCGTGAGCAGGTCAAGCACAGAATGTCCAAGCTGTTGCATTGCTTCCTTAATTATCTGTGGCAACAGCAGTGTTTGCCAACTGTTATCTGGGCATTATGCTGCATACAACTGAATGTTACAGGTGGTGAATGAAGTTAAAATAAAAAGTTATGATTCTGGTTTACAAATATGTATATACATATATATGTACATATATGTATACATGTATATATATGTTAATCTAATTTCTCATTCCTTTTTAATTGTAACATTTTCCATTGAAAAAATGCCAGGCATGGAAGGACATACAATTTAACCACAATTTTTAATCCCTTCCACTGCCCAGTCTCTCTTCTTTCCTCCGAGTTTAAACATTGAATTTATTAAAAACAGAGAGGTTAGAATATTCTCATGTATTTGCAGACAGAAGCTCTTATTTCACAAAACCTTAACTCCTTTTCTCAAGTGTTCTCATTAAAAATATATATATATATATTTTTTAAGTACCTTCTGTTTGTGATGGAAAGAGCCTATAAACATAAAACTGACAGATGATGAGCAGTCAAAAAAATAGCCATATTTTTTTGACCTGTCTTAAGTCATATGAAATTTCATGTCTGATCATCAGTATATATCACATATAAAAAAGAGACCAACTTTAATATTAACAACTGCATTACAGATGCATCTGAAGGCACTTTGACATCACCTGAATTTTTCTATCATTTTTCTTTTAAAGAGCTTCAGCTGCTTCCTTTAGCTTTGTCTCTATGGAATTTCAAAATACGTACAATCTTCATCAGCAAAGCTCCTTGCAGTTAGATTTGATGAAGACTCCATTCATCTAAGAAAGTGCAGGTAGGTTGATACAGATTTAAATCCAGAATTGTATTTCTCCATTTGGTTGAGTATCAACTAAATCAGCAATGACTGTCTTTATTATGAGAAAAAAAAATCTAACATTGTTCATTTATGCAAAAAGGAGACAAATTATTTTTAATAATCCATTTGTGCTCTTTTTCGAGGCACTCAGACGTATTTCAAACAGTACACCTGCTGTCAACTCCAAGCTTTAAAGTCTAAACTATTCTGCTATTTCTACTTATGTTTCTATTGACTGAATAGAGAAGAAGTTCCCAGAAATTCTTTTGTACAGCCCCAGGTCCTTCAGAATTCTGTTGTTGCTGTTAGAAGAGAGTGGCTTTTTCCTTGTAAAATCAATGGTATTTAATGGAATGTGTCCTTCACGTTTATTTTCAAGTGATTTTTTTTTTTAATATATGTATTTGAGTGTTGTCCTAAAGTAGGACCTTCAACTGACAGAAAATTGCCACTACTTCAGGAGGAGCTGTGACTGACTGAATTAGGCATAGAGATGTCAATGAAAGCAAGCAGGAAAATAAAGACAGTTAATAACAAAATGTTTTAAGCAGTGATAGAAGTCCTGGTTCATTACCTAGAGTTGTAAACTTAAACTTGTCTTTGAGAAATTGTGCCCCCAATATTAACAAATTGAGAAAAGATAAACATCAGCCAGAATGCTTTAAATATAATATGCACATATATATGTATAGCTACCTTGCTCATAAACACAGCCAGCAATATTCCAGTTTCCCACAAAAAGCGATCACCCATACTAAAATAGAGTATGAAAGAAGTATTGTATGATATCCAACAAGAACTGCATACCTATCAAATGTTTCAGCTGTGAAACACGGCCCATATGAAAACCTCCAGAACCCAGCATTTAGCTTGCAAGCATGTCCCAGTATGGACCATCTCTTCATTACATGGAGAGTCACAGATGTTGAAAAGGGGTTCGTGCCCCTTCTATGACCTTGAAGTTGTGCTCTTTTTTAAAGCAGCAACAATAACAAAAACAACAACAAACCACACACATAGTCTGCACTTCTGCACTTAGCATTCTTCTTTTGTGCAAAGACAATGCAATATGAAATGGTCTCCTGTTTTGAACGGAGCTAAAACAACAGGAGAACACAAGTACAAGCCAGCACCTTTTGTAAGTTCCTACTGAAACAAAATCTCCTTAAAACAATACAGGAAATTTTGTGCTAGGAGCAATAATATGACCATGCAGAGAGCTAGCAAAGAAAAATAAGATAACAGGAAATAACTAATACAAATATATAAAAGGAGACAGAAAAAAGACAGACCCTCAAAGCTCAAATATTTAATTGGATTATATGCTGGCCACAATAAAGAGCAGAACTCCCTTAAAGTGACATTTTTGTTGTCATGCACTTAAAAGCACAGGCAAATGCCTTTCTTATGGCACTTCCAAAGTGGTTAGCAGTTTCACAGAAAGCTTTCAACAGTGACTTTTTAATAATTGTATTTTCTATCAGAACCTGCTCTCTCGTCACACTAACTGTATGAATCCCTTCAGGCAGTTCTGGGGACACAGTGTGTAGGACATGGCACCAGAACACAGCAGCAGCTTTTATTCTAAGAGTCACACTCATTTCTAGAGACATGAATCACACTTTGGGATATTGAATTTCTTAAGCAAATATTTTTACCTAGTGTGCACTATATTTCTGTTTCTGCTAATAACTTGCTCTATCTGTCTCGGACTAGAATCAAAGGAAAGCGTGCCTAACAATATGGTTTTTTTTGTTTGATTGTTTGTTTGTTTTTCCAAATTGAGGTAACATACATATTCGGTATTTAGTCTGAAAAAACATAAAACATTTTTTCCCTCTTCTCCATCCACTAGTTAAGTTAAAAAAACACACAGAACCAGTTGAATCAAATATTTCTTTCTTATTTCAGGATATCTATGGTAACAAAACAGAAAGGGGGTCATAGAAAATCAGAAGGTCTTGCAATTAGGTGGAAAATAGCATCTGTGAATTAAGAATAGTTTTTGCTTGAAGAGGAAATTAAGCAGTTAAATAGCATTACAGAAATAAAACAATACCACAGAAATCCTACTAAAATATAAAGATTCTGTGCTTACTTCTGGACCCCTCATTTCTCTTTGAAAGTGTACCCCAGTGAGCCACTACAGCTGAAAGGCAGCAGTAACCATTGCAGAAGTTTTATGTGCCTACTTATTTTGCTATTGTATAAAAATACCCATTAGTTACTAGTATGTCCCATTTTATACGGTGTATACTTTCCATTCATGAGATGAGAGACTGCAAATGAAGTCACATAGCTACACCATGTATAGAATGCTTGATGCATTGATATTAATATCCTTGTAATTTCCAAAAATAAGTGTCTAAGCGTCAATGAAAAGGTGAGAGTCTATCATGGCAGCAGTTAAGGCTTTATATTTCCCCAAGAAGCCCTTTATTTCATAGTTAACTTCTCTGACACTATAGCAGAATTGACTTTTATTCTATCTTCAATTGCAGCCAACTGTGCTTAGACTAAAACCATTTCATGGAGCTGTCACAGGCTATGTCTGCATTGCCAAGCAGTGCCATGCAGTAGGAGCAGATCTGTAGAGTGAAATCATTGCTGCTAAGTAACCAGTGGCCACACAGCGCACATCTCAAACTGGCTCTAACTTGGTGCTGACAGTGAATGGCCACTAGTGGCACATCCCTTCAGTGATCTTCTGGAGGAAATCCCTTCCGTAATGCTCCAGAGCTGCCCTGCAACATGAACTGCAGGAAGGTGGTGGGGAATAGGCAAGAAGCTCACTGCGAAAGGGCAGTACTGTTGGGGACTTCAATGCTAACACAGATACACCCAGAGAACACAAGATACCACCCAACTGCAAAATGATCCGATCACTCCTCAGCCTTACAAAGTTAATCCACACGGTTTTTGATGGTCTGAGTTGCCTCAGATGTCATCTAGAAGAAACATAATGAATGCATTTAGCTGGGGAAAATAAGTAGAGGCTAACTAAAACAAGAGAGAAATACTTTTTCTATTTTTACTGCCAACTGTCACCACAAATGGTCACTTTCTGCATCGTGACTACGATGCAGAAAGTAAGGTGTGGCTGTTGTTTCTCTATTATGTCAGGAAAGTTATTTTATTGATGAGGAAAGGAGAATTACTATTCATTACATTAACTTCTCCAGAATATAGAAGGTAATGCAGCTGATAGCAAGATCTTAGATCCATCTCAGCTTTTACCGCCCGTAAATATACTTCAGAAAAGAACACAAAGTATTTATAACAAAATCTGTGCTAAAGAATGACCAGTGGCAATCAGATAAAGCAACTCCCTTAATAAGCGATGGTTCAATATGAGTGACAAGTGCAGAGGGGAGGAAATCATGAGAAGAAACCTAAGCACCAAGCTGGGTAAAATGGTCACTGAAGTTCACTTCTACAGTTCCCTGCTTTATTTCAAATGCTTTAAAAGAGAGCCAGTGGCATTCAGAATCAAGTTCAAGCCATTAAACTCTTACATCTACTTGACAATGAAATTACTCTGAACATCAGAGTATTCATTTGATCCCGCAGATAAAGGGTAACATGAATATGGAAGTAGGGCTCAATGACTGACCACTGTCCATTTGCATGCACATGGATGCAAAGATCCAGACATCCCTGCACACAGCACAGTGTGGCACTTACAAATGCAAACCTGGTCTTTAACCATAGCAGGAGGTCTTGCAATCTGCAAGTATTTTCTCATTTCTCACCTCTTCAGTAGCTGTAAGTTATGCAGGACCTGACATTGATGTGTCAATCAAGTTCACCCTGTGAAACCAGTCCTAAATATAGCAAGAGTCACAACAATTCATCAAGGGAGAGTCCAGGGCAAGTTCTACCTCATGTTTGTTCCCAAACCTAAATGCTACCTATATGATAATCATTCACCTGGTAAGATTCATACTCCATCAAAGTTGATGTTGAAGCCCTGTGGAAATGACAGAGATGGATAACAGCACCACAGCCACACTCCAAATAGATTTCTCTGATCTGCCTGGCTTAGCTGAGACGTGCACAATGGAGGAGCATACACGGGTAATACATGTATTTTTTAAATACAAAGAAAACTCTCAAATATAATTCTCAGAATCTGTCATAAACTGAAGACAGAGTTTCAGGGTTGTGAGGCTCTGAAAAATTGTTCTGAGTACTTTAAAAATGTTCTGTTAGTCTGAAACAGCAAAATAAAAAAATAACCTTGAAAGAACACGTACACTTTATTACAAAATTGCATGCACTTGTGAAGATGTAACTAAAAGCTGTACTCCAAAAAAAAAAGAAAAAAGAAAAAGAAAAAAAAAAAAAAAACGGGCATCTAGGTGACCTCTTAAGCTTTAGTTTGATAAGGAAATGTAAACTCTTGCTTTAAATCTGACAATACTCAAACTGTATTTTAATTGGCATAAATTAAGATTTAATATGTATAAATACTTACCTATAGGGAAAAAATCTTCAAAATAGTAAGAGAAAACAGCTGGAATTTGTGTGGCATTTTAAGTACACATTTATTTTATGTTTTAATTGTTTAAGTGTTGACTCTCAGCCCTTTAGAAGTTCAGGTCATATTTCCACTTGACATTTATGAAAACTGAACCAGCACTTCAAATATCAAAGAAAAAACAACAAGGTACAAACAATGAATAATCACATTTGTAAAGTTAATGAAGCACAAACTGAAGTTTTTTTTGCACTCAGAACAGTAAGGAGCTGTATTGCAAAACCTCAGGTAGAGCAAAGCACCACTTCTACTTAATATATTAATGAAATCAGACATTTAGGACAGGACTCGGTGAAAAGCACAAATTCATTCAGAGTTCATTCAGTAAATGAGTGCTTAATATTTTAAGCAATCATTCCATCTCCTTTCAGGGAGGGAATGGAACAGTTTCACTATAAATGCAATAACAGAACATCATCATTAATTAAATATTTTTTGTCTTCTAATAAACTGAATACCAAAAACTTTATCTCAATTTCCTGAAAGAATAAGAAGATTTTGTAATACATATATATATATATATATATATATATATATATATATATATATATACACATTTATAACATGGTAAAATAGTGACATGATTAGTGTAACCCATGTTAATTCTACTCTCTCTCTCTCTTTTTTTTTTTTTTTTTTTAAAGCAGCCGTTCCATGAATTTACTTCATTTTGCTGAAGGTATTACAGGAGACAATTTTCCAATCAGACAAAGAAAATCAAATGTAGTATTCTATACTTCTGCCACATCCTGCTATTACAAACTTTAATACTCAAAAAGTTCCTATGAATGTGGGTAGGAATCCTTTTAACACAGAAGTTCCATGCACCAATTGATATGTGTTAGGAAGATGCCACTGCCTTCTCAATTATATAGTCTCATGATGAAACATTCACTTTAATGATCCCCAAGAGCAATATTCCTCATTTAGTTAATTCTCCTCTCTCTGGAATCACTTTCTTTTATTGTCTGAACCTTTCCCGTTTATGTCCTGTAGTATATATCAGCATTTTAAGGTTGAAAGTAAGAAATGAATCTTTTCACTTTTGATGCAATCTATCCCCATTACAAGAGACACACACGCACACCGTTCTCTTTCTTTTTCTTTAGTTATCTCTTCTCTTATTCTTCAAAATTTACTGATTTAAAAAATTTAAGAGTCTAACAGCAGTATTTGATTTTAATAAGTAAAAACTTACAAGTCAAATAACTATTGTGAAGACTCAGAATTCTCAGAAGAAGAAGAGGTTCATTATCAAGAAAAAAAATATTAATAGCTCTGGCAGTAAATATTGACTTTTTTGACTGCCTTACAAGAGAGCACAAACAGCCACACTAGATGGGATGAAAAGCCCATTTAACCCTGTGTTTCATCTCTATCATGGCAAACAGCAAATGCCCCGCACAATAATAGGGCAAATCACCTGTGACACTTCTCCAGAACCTCCATTCTCCTACTGCAGTGTCTTTTAAAAACAGGTGTAACTTTTAAAACAGGTGTGCTTAGAAAAACACAGAGAAAATTCCAAAGATTTGAAATGATCACTAGCTTGTTCAAAAAATGCAAGTCTTTGCATACTATAAAGGTTTTATGTTACTTCATCAGAGATAGTAAGAAACCAATGCTACCCTCCATTTTTAAGAGCTCACTAACAGAAAACCAGTTGTTATCTCGGTACGTGACAGGCACAAAGTACATCTGATCAAGTTTTACAGTCCTGAAACAGTTTTTCAAACCCTGACCAAACCAGCAACACTGAAAACCTGCTCCTAGACAGTACCTGAACCACCAGATGACACGCTCAGATATACAATACAGAGACTACAGCAAAGGTGTTTTTTGTTTTTGTATTTTGTTTTTCAGCTACTTGCAACACTTCTCACAAATTCTAGTGAAAACTGCTGAAACTTTAAATCTTTGCAAGAATATAAAGAATTTTACAAGAAACAGCATGCTTTCATGGTTTTTCTACAAAGTTTCCTTAACATCTGAACATTTCTTAATGACTTGGGAAACTAATTGTAATTTCTAACACACAAATCTAGGATTTTCCCATGTTCTACTTCAAGGACGTGAAGTGATCAAAAATACCCAGACATTTCTGACAATGAGGTGTAGGCACCTACTTTGCTCTTTACTGACCTTCTTAAATCCCACCAGGCACCTTTCTTCATTTTTTGTTTACCCTTCTTCCTCAAACTTATAAATAAAACCTTAATTTTCTATGTCAGCTTTACAGTGATTATGACATTCCAATACTTTCTTTTTAATTACACTACTAGCTTTAAGTCTCTATTCATCCGTTAAGAGATGAAATATCCCATTTAAATAACAATGTAAGACTACCAAAACAGCTAAGAAATTTCAGCAATATGTATATTGCAGTAAGCCATCTGAAAGCAGATTTATCAAGTGTTTTCTCTCCGACCTGCTGTGCAGCCTGCATGTGCCTTCGGCTAGTCCACAAGTTAGTTCAGAAGCTCTCCACCTACAGCAGCACCAACTTTGCAAACAGTTTTGCAGACTGAACTACAGCTACAGGTACAGCTACAGAACTACAGGTCCAGCTGAACTACAGACAAAGCTTCAAGCTGTTTTATTCAACTGATAATTGATCAAAGTACATAGTGTTATAAAACAAAGTAATAGCTATCCCAAAAACTTTACCTAACAGAGTGTAATATAATTACCAAAGGGAAAATATAGATTTAAAAAAGTAAACAAACAAACAAAAAACTTGCCAAAGGACAAGAAGAGCACCATAGACTGCACATATGCAGGACATCCTCCTGAACATGTGCGTTGAGTAACAGGACAAAAGGAAAGAAAGGCAGTACAGGGAGCAGAGGAGACTTCTAACAACTTTTGGAGAAGGACAGCTGCATAAAACCAGAAGATATTAGCAATGACTATCCAAGAAGCAAGACAACAAAACCACTCTGATGCCTTCTCTCAACCACTTGTCCAACCCACCACCTTAAATGCAGCAGCTATGAACCACCAGAGACCATAGCCATCAGCACTAACTATACGGCAGCTCCCTGTGGTTAGCTCTATTGTACAGTATACTCACAGCTAGCTTAGAAAGTAATTGTTAAAAAGTTTTGTGCACATCATCATTAATATGAGGAAATGTTTATTAGCAAGATGTGCTATTAAGGAATTTAAAATTGGCCTGATTTGTCAGTCTTCTGAACAGCCCCGTAACAACTTCTAGTTCCCTGACATCAATACATGTGTGATGTATGCATTTTTATATGCACTGGTATACATAACTATAGTTATCCCAGATATTCAGTTGCAAAACCAGCTTTGTGCTCTTCAGAATCCTGAAGAAGTGGATATGCTGCGGTGTAACCATGTGAAAACCAGGAAGCAGAGAGTACACGGGAACTCAAAAAAAAAAAAAAAAAAAAAAAAAAAAAAAGCAACTCACTGAATTAAGTGGATCTCTTCCTGGATTCCTGGATATGAACTTTGCAGGACATGCTCTCCCACTGCAAAGCTCTTAATCTTTAGGTGAGTATAATAATGAGTTTTCTTCAACTCATTATTATAATAAACCTCAGCTAGAATAAGCTCTCTCATGCTTCTCTCATGAGCAGAAAGGTGCAGAGTAAGCAGTTCTCAAGCCCTTGACCACAGGAGTCTCTTCTTCAGGTGATGAAAGCATGTTGTTGACATTCACGTTTCAGTCTCACTCTAACCCTTGCACTACAGTTCTACTGAAGTTCACAAGACCAGCAAAAGTGTGGCAAATTCTTGCTTGCTTTCTAAGCTATTTCAGAACTTAATATTTAAATATCAAGAACATCCCAGCGTAATTAATTACTATTGGAGGGATTATTTGTATGCATCATCATAGTTACACATCACCAAAAAAAATAAATTTGCTAAAGGAAGTCTTATACAGTGCATTTTGCAACATTACAGCCAGTAGAATTAATTAGATCTTGTTTTAAATCCTGAGAGTCTTTTCCTTCACACCTTGAAAAAAAAAAATTATGCTATTTTTTGTTTTGTTTTCCACTGGGATGAGGGTAATGCTTCAGCACTTCACAATCATTTTGTAGAGCATAAACTAGCAATAGGTGTCAGACAATGATCTGAATATTTATGATGTGATGTATAGAGAGTATTTTAGAGCATTTACATTGCAAATATTTGAAAATAGAAGACAAAATAGAAATGATGCCATCTAATTAGACAGGCCTTACAATTAATTCAAACTTTGCTAAGCAGTCTGGGAGTCCTCTTTCAAGGTACCTTGATCAGGTTAATTGGATTCTGAAGAAGCTGACAGAAACCCCCTGGTAAAACCACTGTTTTAAAGTTTACAATTTGAGACGTAGGAGGACTGGTGAGCAAAACAATCACTGAAGGATATTCTGCAGAGACTGGGTCCAGTTCAAAACATTCTGCCTCAGCAAAACTCTTGTCTTGCTTAATAATACGAGCGTAGGTTCAAGTTTGTTTAACAATATCGCTGCTGTTTCGGTGGTTTTGGCACATGCTTCAAGACAATTAGTAGAGGCACCCCGTAAGTATACCAGCCCTGTATTACGTCAGCTTACTTAAGATTTGTGTATACAGAACCAGAAGAGCTTCAATTAATTGAGAAGTTGTACCCACACTAACTCGTTCTTGTTAAGGCACTGTGAATTTCTAATTTGAAGACCTTTTGTTATTGAAAAGCTTCTTTAAATTAGATCAGTTGGTGTTGTAAAATTATCAGTTTTCAAGTATGCCTAAAAACCCTCACCCCAGGCTACCCAGCAATGGTAGATCTGTAAGACAGAAATTTCTCTTGAGCTTTTCCTCCAGACAGGGGTTTCCTTTAGCACCCAGGGAGCTGGCCCCATGCACCTTGTCCCTGCAGCAGCGCTGCAGCCACAGCTGAGCAAAGCACCAAGGGGGGTGCTCAGCTGCCAGGACAAAACCCTACCGATAAAAGATGCTGCCTTCCTCTAGCGTTTCAAGGATACTTGCAAGGGCCTAGACCTTCTTTCCCTAATTTGTCAAGCTCTGACCTCACAAAAAGTAGGTATTGGTCTATTTCTCTTTGAAGGTGGAAGAGAGGATGCCAAGTTACTTACATGCCTTTGAAAAAAAAAAATTACTCAACACTTTTTCCAAGCTGCCTACAGTTATACATGATTTGCTTCACCCACAAGAACTGAAGCTCCCTCTCACATCACATGGCATGTACTCCTACTCAGCTCACTTTCAATACAGATCTGCTCTCAACACACAATTCATGGAATGTCTTTTTGTTTTCACTTTGCTTCATCTTTACAGAATTTATTAATAATAATTTACCAGGGAAAATGAATTGTGCTAATTGAAAACTGAGTATGGACCCTTGAAAAGTGTAAGACACAAACACTTTATTAAAAAGTTTATCCTCATCACATGCTGTCACTATAAAAATAAGATAAATAAAAAAGAGTTTACTAAAACTTAAATAGGCTTCCTAAAATCACCTGATGATAATGCATTTTTTTAAAAGCATATATTTATAAACATTTTAAAATGCTCAGATATTCTATTTTCCTTTCACTGTGTTAGTCACAGTTAAATACAGTATTAAATAATTACATGGTTTGGGGAAAAAAAAAATGATATAATCACCAATACATACGTAAATATTCTAATTTTACTGGTTTGTTTAGGGTATATGCAGTATTAAAGTTATAAATTAATTATGCAGTGGTTCTTCCTTTGTGTGTTAACTACCTTCACAAGTAATCAGCCAAGAAAACAGAAAAAACATTATCCAAAAAATTCATTTCACCACACTATTCTTTGATCTCTTTTAATATGTGTTGCACATTCATTAACTCTTCATTATATTTTCATGATTATGTTCTGTTTGTAGCTGAAAACAAATCCAGCTTCCTTCGGGCAAACATTTGCAATCTAAAAAGTCAATTTCTGTAAATATAATCAATCTTATGCATGAAATTTTAATTCCTCTCTCCACCCCAAAAAAAGTAAAAACCCACAATCCACCCCCTGACAAACTAATATAAATTTCACCCTGCTTCATTGTTAGTTGCTATTTCATTTTAAGTGACTACAGCAAATAATTAAGGGTTACCACCACATGTAGTACAATAAGCTCCTTTTTGTATCTTGGGCAGACTAGACCAAATTCTTCAAATAAAGAAGAATGTGGTGAAATTACCTCTGTATCTCCATGAAACTGTCAGCTCAGCTCAAATTACATTTGTATAAGACTCCTCTTTATTTTGAGATACAATTTTTTAAACCTTATTAAAAAAAAAAAAAAAAAAAAAACTAGAACTTGTCAGCATCTTGAGATATAAAGCAATATGTGTGGTTGTACTCCCCTCCTACCCTTTCCCCCCAGTCCCATCCATAGCTTTCTATTTTGTAAAGTTTACTTACACTACTGCATGCTGTTTTTGCAAATGAAATAAGTATACTCATGATAACTAGAGAAACGGTACCATAATATTGTCATAAGTATGTATACAGATGCAATTAAGAATATTCTTAAGGGATGTTTAAAATATCTCAAGCAAAGTCAAAAATAGGAAAACGATTGAGGTTGACTTTAAATGTCAGGAGTTTTGGAAACTGTTTTTCCGGGGTAAGATTCTAGCTACCTGCACATTACTAGCTTCTTATAAATGTTCCCTATTTCCTTGCAAGAGCACTCGCTTTAGCTTTCCACAAGTCTTCAGTTACAGAGCATTTGGGGAAATCTTGCAAAGTTTTAGGGCTTCCATATGAAGCTTGATCAACAGATTTTTACCTATGCAAAATTCAGCTATTGGAGAAGTTTCCTGTTGCATACACATTCATTTTCAGCAGTTGCACAAAATAATAACAAGTGTTTTAAGAAGATTAAATTGTCAAAATCAAGTTTATACCTTGTGAGAATTCACTCCTCCTTCAAAAAATGAGCACAGACCTTTCAAACAAATGCACAGAAGTCCCAGCCATCGAAACCACCATACACTCTTGCATGAGCTTTACTCTTGACTTGAGCAAACATGCTAAAATTACAGGTTTCCTCAGGTATTTTTTTTGCATGGAGGATGCAGTGAGGAAAGGGAGTCAACATCTCCAAGGTACACCTACACCGGTACACCTATCAAGGAGATGGTGTTTGTCACAAAGCTTTCATGTATGACTGCTGCTGTTAGAAACAAATGAGAGGTCAGCCTTTTCTCACAGCAAGTTGAAGTCCAGCAAATAACAGAAAAATCTCCCTGCCTTTCTTGCATGCCTTGCAATGCTAGAGTTAAAAACTGAACTAGAGGGCAGCCGGAGTGGGTTGCTGTAGATACTTTGCAATTTACATTCCACATAGCTGTACTGCAGCCACCTGCCAGGCAGAGAGCTCATCGCACGCCTCTCCGTAGGTCAGTACAGAAGCTGCTAACAGGACTTGGGTGTAGTGTGCTTAGCAGGACAGGCAGTGATATCCTAAACTACTGAACAACTTGAAGGAACGTTCTGCTAATGTATTCTGTTAGAACTATATTTCACATATGATTGACAATTATTACCCATTACCTACCCCAAACATTGCTTTATCTAAATATAATGATTCTGAAGATAATTGGACAAAACGTAGATCCTGTAATCCATACTATTCACCTCATTAGTGTTTAATCCTTTCCCCAATCCTCTGATTTAATTGCGAATGTTTGGTTCAGTGAAGCTAATATCCTTTTTGTCATTGTTGTTCAGTTAAAATCAACACAACTCTGCAAAAGATATAGATTACCAATAAAGGTTTATCCTTTTATAATTACGTTAAAGCCCATAGCAGGCAAACATAAGTCATTACTATGCAGGCTAAACAAAATGACAAAAGATTTTCTGATGCTCAATATTCAACAAATCAATGCAAGTTGTCTTCATAAACACGTTATAATAGTTTATAATTTTAAAGAATTTTGGAGCAGCATTTAGAGGTTTCTGGTGCTCAGAATATTGCTTAAGTTGTAAATGTGAACAGCTTTTGAAAGCCTTACAGCTCAATACATTTTTCAGCCTTTTCTAAAGCCATTGTTTTCAAAGATACCAAGCCAAAATTAAAATCTTAACTTCTGAACCTACGACATCTTTAGAATTTCTATTTATGATCTTAATAAACCCTATAATGGTTCTGCAGATACAATACGTTACACTTTCACTTCTTAATCTGATTTGTGATACTCTGAACATGTCAAATCACAGAATTAACTCAACTGGTCAAGTAATCCATTATAAAAGCTCCTATGATTAGGTGAACTCTACTGGGAATAAAAGATTGCTCTAGTAGTAAAATTAATCACTTGCAGATAATTTTTTCAAGCTGTTATAGCCATTTAACTATGTAACTCCATTCTATTAAGCGCTGGAATGAATGGAAAGAAAAAAAAAACTTTATATGTATTTATTACATGCTCCCTTTTAGTGCCAGTATGAAAATGAAAAGTACATTAATACACAGGACATAATGAAATTATTATTATTAATTTCAAGCTAGTACTCAAAAACATTTACAAAGGAAAGCAAATAGTATTATGGATCCTGATTTTTCCACTTAGATTATTGATAGTTTCCTGAGAGTAGCGATTCCTATGACAAAGATATTTAAAAACACCTGTGAATACTATGGTCTGAATATGGTACAAATGTCTGAGAACAGTTTGTTCATTTTGTTTCTTAAATCCACAGGCACTGTTACAGGACACTCAGGAAGTACACCACTTGCACTAAGGTAAGAACATGCTTAAATACTCAGCAATCAAGCAGCTGCTTTGTTTTCTAGATGTTATCAAGAAAAACAGCATAAAGTATTGCCTTCAGCATTGATGCTTTCTTAATCCCCTTTTATATGATGCTGTAAAGCATGTGTGCTGGGCCCAGTAGGACATACTTCTGCTGAAAACAATAGGTATGCTTATTCTTTCAGCCTACATTCAAAACTCAGCACAGCCACAGAATTTTATATTCAAGACGATATGCTACCTCAATTCTCTGCTCACTTTTCACAAGACAAATACCAGCACATGGTTCAAGAGATGAGAATTTACTCTCATAACTTGTGTGACTTAAAAAGAAAAAAAAAAAAAAAAAGCAAAAAAAAAGCACAAAAAAAAAGCACATGCTACCATTAGAGAGAAGAGAGAAAGAAAATCAAAAGGGTTTTGTGAAAGAAAATTCAAAGCAAAGCTGGTGCTAAAAAAAAAAAAACTAACACCACTGCTGTCTTAAACATATGGTCAAAGAGCATTGTATAAAAAAAATGGGCAGGCTCCCCTATTCAGATGTAAAGTAAAAAACTGAAAAGAGCTGCAGCTTGGAGGTGGAAATCACACTTCCATAAGGAGCTGGTGGTGTAGTATTTCTTGGCCCGTTAGAGGTTATTTAAACTGCCTCTGATAGGTGATGTGATTTCAGTACGCAAGTCCAGTAAAACTGAGATCACACAACATTTTGCCTGTAGGAAGCTAGACGTATTTTATAGCTGGGTTGATATCTGAACTCCAGAATCAACCCTTAGATGGCAAGTGATGATTGCAGATTTTTCCGTGTGTAATATATTACAGGTTTTCTGCAGACGTGACTCCTACACTAACTCCAGAGGACTTTTTGACCAAGTGAGGACACAGGTTCTAATTCTACGCAGTCATACTGAGTTGAGGAAATTCACATGCACAAACAATATAATGACTGCAAATAAACTATTCACACATACAGAGTAACTCAGGCACTGTGCACAGTTATAACAGTTACAGTTGAGAGACAAAGTCACTACACACAAAGTATTTTAACATTTTGCTACATACCAAGTTTTTGTTTGTTTCCCCATTGTTATAGTAGATATAACACCAAAAGCACAGATTTTGCTGTACAGAGCTACCAAGGGAACTAACAAAATAGAGATGGCATTGTGATTGATGCCACAATTTGAGAGGGGTTAGATGAGGCAATAATAAACTTAAATAAGCTGTTGAATCCTCATTTTTGTGTTTATATCATTATATAAAGTCCTCTTGCAACGTAGCCAGACAAGTATATTCTGAAGCATCTAAGCTTCCGGACCAAATGTAGTTATTTTTCTTTGATGTATTAAATTGAATCTACTCCTATTCAGTTGTACATTCTTGCTAAACAAAGGGGTTTCCACTTAACCACTGCTGATATTTACTTGAATTTAGCTAATCATATTTGCAACACAGAAAAAAATAAGCATCATTCAAAATAAAAGATAATTTGTCATAGATTTGTGGAACAAAAAAATCTTAAGAATAGCAAAATGCAAAGTTATCTTCAGAATGGCACTTTGATAACATGTATATATGTATATATATATATATATATATATCAGCAATTATGCAATCAGAACAGTTATACTTTGCAAAATTTGAATTCCTTAATCTCAGATTAACCATTTTCAAGCACCTATGCTTTAAATGCTTTTTGAGCAGAAGGCACAGAGCACTAAGTCAGCTCCAGTACCTAGAACTCAGGACCTCTCACCTCATCATTTGCATCATCTGACTTCTCCCAAATGTTTATAGTACTTGTGAAATATAAGAATGGCTTTGTTTCAGGGTTCTGGTAACAGAGGGGCATCAAGGGAAATTCTTTTGACAAAATACTGCAGTCACAGCTATGTCTCATATCGAGAGTTAAGTGCAAGTGGTGTGGAGGATAGTATATGAGAGTGACTAACCACACATTCCCCAGGACATCCTCTCTGTGTATTCTTTAAAATGTTACTTAACCCCCATAGCCCTGAGACACGATAGCTTTTCTGACCTGTACATTTGGAGTGTATTTTATGGAGTTTGAATGTTCACTGGAGAAAGCTTACAGTTTAGGTTAGTCATATTGGCTGAGCTTCTTTTAAGGCAACTTGTTATGTTTTAGGTGACAGATGATGGCAAAGAACTTATTTAATTAAAATATGAAAGAGCCTTGGGTGTATGCTACCAGATCTAATTATGGCTGATTAAACTGACATCTTGATTTTGCATCTGTTTGGTTGAGAAGACAACGTGACTTATGAAGTACTGAGCTTGTATGTTTCAAATATGTCTCCAGAGATTTAGTACACACCAGCAAAAGTCAAACATGTTACTAAAGTACAATGAACACCAGTCATTGGGTTTTATAATGGGGTCTTCTGTAGGTATTTTTTTTCTGAACCAGTCAGAAAACTTAATTCTTCCTATAGAGCAATATAACAAAAGCATCTCCCTTTGAAATATTTTTATGAAAACGAATCTCTTGGTAGAGATTAAAAAAAATATTATAAGAAATATTTCAGAGCAATTATCTCACTCTTCTAATTAAATCAGTGCATTATTTCATTTAGTGTTTGACTACAATGACACCCCCTACTTTTAATTCCTACTTCTATTTTGTGGGCTACATGCTGTTCTCTGTGCTCAAAGGAACAGCCAGACAGCCCTGATGATGACCCATACACCACTCAATGCCAACCCAGATAAAGTTCTCCAATAACCTTATGGGCTGGATTACATTTCTTATTCCCCTCTAACAATGAAGGACAGATAATAAAGAACATGTTGGACTTTTCCAGTCATTGCTTAGAGTAAAAACGATAACAACTAAAATTTCTGTAGGTCATTAATGGATAGCTGAAGTATTACATAAGTGGAAAAGGCTTCTCTAAAAATTATATAACCACCCTGTAAACAGGATTACGCTACCATAGCCCCTCACATTTCTGGATTCAGTCATGTTTTTACCCTTCTCTTAAATTCCGCATAAGAAAGCAGTCAGGTTTCTAAATATTTCTTTCTTTCTTTTCTTTTTTTTTTTTTTTAACAGCACTCAACAACAAAACATAATGCAACTTTTTAGAAGTCTTTATATTATACTTATGCTGTGATAAACTGATTTTATTCAGTTTTATTTGTACACATCTCTGAACAGTATTATTACATTTCAAGACATACAATTCTTAGAGTAAAACATACATATATATATATATATATATATATATATAAAACCTGCTTCTTCATTCTTTGAAGAATTCATAATTACTATCTTAAAAGTTGTAGTTTTCTTTTTAATTTAAGCAGTTGATCATGTTGGGATTTCACTAAAGGCAATGATTACTACAAACATCTTTCTATTAGTGTGTCCAAGAGATGCCTAGTCACCTTAGGTATGAGAATATGCCTATAAAGATGACACGTGTAAACAATTGTTTCTGTTGTGGCAACACTTAACAGCCATTGCAAACGAAGGCTACTCTGATATATTTGCGCTTAGTGAACAGACAGAAGATAACTATACTAGGAAAGGAAGAGACCAGAATGTTATTTTTCATATGTAAAATAGCTTAACTCTAAAGAAATTCATGTAATTGTAAACCAATATTTGATTTCAGTGTGCTTAATTTCTCACAGTCAGTGGTCTTCCTTCTTGCTAAGCTTGCTGTAATAGGGAGACTCTAAGTTTGATCCTTCATTACTTCATGCGACAGCATGTACAATTACGCAAAGCCCACTATGCCTTTCCTTTAGGGAGGTCACCAGGAACCTCAGAGTCCAGAAAAAAACATGCTTGAGCACTCCGTGGTGAGCAGCACTCATTACAGACCTCAGTCTAAAGTTAGAGACAAAAAGTTTCTTAGAAACAAAAATAAAACTTACTAGGATATCTCTAGAATCATGGACAAAAATGATTTTAAGACCACTCTGGTCATTCATGCTTTGAAACATATTTTGGTTTATTATTATTATTATTAAGTTCTTTAATAAAATTCAACCTACATACCAGCTACCATGAAATTAAAACTATTTTCTTCCTACACTGAAGAATTTTCTTTGTCTTCTATACTTCATCCTGAGGGTAGTTAATGGTAAACACTAAGAACATGGATGATGCCTGCCAGCCATCTAATTTCCTTTCTTTACAACTGGAACCCTCACATTTCCCCCTGAATTCCAGCATCATTTTAATGTATCTTAGTATTTTCCAAATAAAGAAAGGCCAGAACGGCACACTTTATTAGAGACAGCCTTGTGAAAAACATTGGTCCACAGCATTTCTCATCATAATGTCACACTGGAATTTCACAATAGTCCCAAGAACCACACTGCTTCTGTTATGACATGCAAGCGCCACTTTTGCCAACATTTCTAACTGTGCTCACAAGTATACCTGACACAACCACCTCACAAATATCTTTCAGCTCCTAATGAAATGCATCCGGCTCAACTGTTCCATACCATCAACAGTACACAAAACCTTGATGTGCTGGAGATAATGTTTTGGTCATGACAGATCCATGTCCACCACAGATCCATGCTTTCAGACAGATCCAGACCTTCAGAAGAATCCAGGCAGCCTCTGATGTGTGGTCCCAGATAAAATGTGGGTGAATCTCAAAACACTAGATTGGGCTTATGAGGCATTCAACAACACAGTAATACATAGGAAAATCCCCCAGTACGTGATTAAATTTGTTATTTGCTAGTTAGTTTTCTTCCAGTTTATTGTTCATTAGAATGCTTTGACACTGAACCACCTGCTTCTCAAGGGTGCAATAGTTACTCCTTGTTACTTTGCAAGTTGAAGCTGACATTTTGTTTTGCCTTGCATCTTAATTTCATTGTCGTTCAGACCTTTAGAAATGGATGATGCTATACTGTAATCTATTCTCATAGTGAAATTTAAAACTATGTACTTCCTTCAAATCACTCTGATAGTTCCCTTGGAGCTCCTCATCAATGTGGATTATCAGTCATATTTCATTTCCTATTAGACCCTATTCCTCAATACCATTCCCTAATATATTGGTTGGTTGTTGGTCCTGCCTCATTGTAACAGGACAGTTCTTAAAAGTTATCTTTAAAATTAAAATTTGCCTTAATTCTGCACTTTTTTATTACAGTGGAAATGGTCTTGCAGTGGTTATTTTTTTTCTACACACCTATTTCAGCTGAACTTTCTTGTTTGTCAGTTAATGAGGTCAAACAAAGGGTTTACTGAAGATGTTCTGTATCAACACAAGCGTTCAAAAAATTAATAGAACCATAGTGAATAACATAAGAAACAAAAATCAATAAATTAGCTTCAAGCTACAAATCAGGTTTCTTCATGTGGTTTGCTGTAGACACTCCAATTACAAAAGGTGACAGAGTAGTTTCAGTAGTCAAAGCTCATAATGCGTCATAACATAGCTCATTAGCCAATGTTTTCATTTTGCTTTAACAATTATAATACAACTACATAGACTTTAAGGTAAAAAGCTTGTAAATTGCTAGTAAATGAGAAACACTAAGTTGTTGCAGTCAGTGGCTTTTCAGTTGGAGGGTAACTCAACAATATGGTTTATCCATTATCAATAGTAACACAGCAAGAACATTGTGCAGAAAAACAAAGAAATGGCCATTAATTTGCAAGAGATTTTGTAACTTCCTCCTGCAGGCTTCATTTCATGCTCTGCCTGAATGATCATCTCTACAACCTTCACTTTAAGCAGCGAAACACCTTGCAAAGGCTGTGCACATGTAAACTAAAGCACAAGAACACTAACAATTTTTTAACTGTGAAAAGCATGGCAAGAAGGGATGGAAGGGGGTAAAGCACAGTTTTACAGCCAGCCTTTACAGCTCACCTCAGGAATGAATTCTCAAGACAGCTGAGGAGTTAACACTAAATGTTTCTGCTGCACTCACCCTGAGCTGCTGCATGGCTCTCTGCAAGCTCAGACACAGCCAGAGAAATAACCATGGAGGAAAAGTGCGCAGATAGAGTATGCTTCTTGTTCCACCACATTGCAGTGCTTGGCCTCATACTAACACATGCACCATTCATGCTTAGCCCTAGATGAGAACTAAACTCAGAAGATTTTGCAAAGGATTATAAAGCACTTGAGGAGATTGACCCCACTATTCCCAAGCTGAGCTACCCCTGGAGGACAATGGAAAAAAAAAAAAAAATCAGAAACATTCATAAGCATGGATTATCAATACAAATTATTTTCCTGTGGGCAACAATCTGCAGCAGTGAGTAATACAGTTATTAGCATTACTATTATGTACTGTTCTCAGCAAAGTTTTTTGTAAAAAAAAAAAAAAAAAAATCAGGCTTGAAGGAATGTCGTGGTTCCACTCGATTGGAAAGCCGAGCTCCACCACAGCCGCTCTCTCACTCCCCCTACTCAAAGAGGAACAGGGAGAAAATACAATGAAAAGGGCTCAAAGGTTGAGATAAGGACAAGAAGATCACAGCAGTAATTATTGTAACGGGCAAAACAAACTCTGCATAGGGAGATAGTAAGATTTATTGCTTATTACTAACAAGCTAGAGAAGTGAGAAACAAAGGAAAGAAACCAAAAGCACCTTCCCCCCCCCCATCCACCCTCTTCCACCTCCTCCCCCCAAGCAGTGCAGGGGAATGGGGGAATGGGGGTTATGGTCAGTCTACAGCACTTCTTCTCTGCCGCTCCTTCTCGGTCACTCTTGTCCACTGTGCTGTGGGGTCCCACCCATGGGATGCAGTCCTTGATGAACTGATCCAGCGTGGGCTTCCCACAGGCAGCAGCTCTTCCAGAACTGCTCCAGATATGGGTCCGTACCACGGGGTCCATCCCTCAGGAGCAAACTGCTCCAACCTGGCTCCCCCACGGGCAGCAGCTCCTGCCAGGTCACCTGCTCCTGTGTGGGCTCCTCTCCACGGGCTACAGGTCCGGCCCGGAATCTGCTTCAGCAGGGGTCTTCCAGCAAGGGGTCTTTCACAGGCGGCAGCCTCCATCAGTGCAGGGCCACCTGCTCCTGTGTGGGCTCCTCCACGGGCTGCAGTGTGGAACCCTGCTCCACCGTGGTACTCCATGGGCTGCAGGGGGACATCCTGCTTCACCATGGGCCTCACCACAGGCCGCAGGGGACTTCTGCTCCGGCACCTGGAGCACCTCTCCCCCTCCTTCTGCACTGACCTTGGTGCCGTTCCTCATTCCTCTCACTCTCCCAGCTGCTGTGTGGTGCAGCATTTTTTTCCCTGTCTTAAATATGCTCTCACAGAGGCGCAAAACAATATCACTTATTAGCTCAGCTCTGGTCAGCAGTGGGGCTCTTACCAAACATGGGGCAGCTTCTAGATCTTTCTCACAGAAACCTGCTACCCCCTGCTACCAAAACCTTGCCACATAAACCTTCTACAAGGAAATATACAAGGTATCATCTGTATGAAATTGGAAATTGTAAACAAAGTAATGAAGGAATCCATTTCCATGTTAAACTTCGTTTAGAACTAAATTTTATCAATTTTCATGGTGAAGATAACATGATATAAAACCACATCTCCTAATAAATATCATGTGCTTAAAAAAAAAAAAAAAAAAAACAAACACAACACAGAATACCTACAGATCATATTCAGCCCAACCTTTACAAATTCCCATACTTCATTCTAGTATTCCTTTTACACATTTCCCCCCAAAATAAAACTGAACAAGAAGAAAAATGAAACAAATTATTTTGCAAAACATTTTAGCAGGTGTTTTGTTGCTTCACTGGATAGAGATTAGGTCATCTCATTACTTTCATCTCCATGACAGCATGTCATGTTCAGAAACAGTTCTACTGCATTAGCACAGTGAGGCATTACAGAGTAGCTGGAAAAGTCTCTACACAAAACAAAAAAGGTGGTTTGGTCATCTTTTTCTAGAAAGAACTGACCACAGATAGACTTCTTGGCTGCGTTAAATAATTGTCAGATGAGTAAAGGAACTTTCTTTCCTAAAAAGTTGAATACTTGTTTGATTTGCTAACTCAATGGATATGATGCAAAACACTGAGCCTCATTTCCCCAAAATCTCATTAATTCCCCTAATTTATATGCAGTTTAAAAATCAAAATAGAAGCTCATAAAATCATAAAATGGAACCTACAATAGCACATAAATTGGAATAGAGAAGAAAAAATCTGCCTTCCTGTCATTTACTGATCACATTCAAGACAGCAAAATTGTTTCCTTAGGATTCATATTCTCATGGTAAATAACTGTACTGTCTTTTTCAGTGCTATAGCACATAATACTGAATACATTGCAAAGCAGACAGTAGTTGATCATCTACTCAGCAAAAACACCTGACAAGAAAAGAAAACACAAGAAGCTACTGATTTCTCAAGTCACCAGCATTTTTCAGCAGTGCTCCTACTATGTACAATTTTACCTTTTCAGAAACATGGTATAAACTAACAGATTTTTCTCACACATTTTCCCTGTATTCTGGCATCCCAAATCTAAAGGAATCTTAAACGTGCTATTGAAGGCTTTTCATCAGAAGAATGCACATCTGACAAGATACCTAGCAGCACTTTCACTTCAGTACTTGGGGAGGGAGGAAGGAGCAGTATTAGACTGAGCAGTATTAGACTGTCCTGACCCCAGGTATATAAGACGTTTTTTTTTCTTTTACCCAAGCACAGAATACACTTTATTTCTGAATAGATATAACACTGTTATAAATTAAAATTGCAGCTAGGTATTCAATTTGGTCTTTTCAGTGTTTCCCTTGTATCAGACACAATGCTGAAAGTATATCAGTACTTGCTAAATGAGCTCATGAAAGCCAAATACACACTATACAGTTAAATAATAATAATAAAAAGATAAATAATGCCAATACAAAATATTTAGAACCAGACTGCTGATAACCTCATCCAGACTGAGTGATATCTTAATTCACACACACACTCCCTTTATCTGTAATGTTTGACACAACTTAATCAGTCTACAGAAATCCCACTCCAATATTATGTTAATGCCTGCCAATTACTAAGTGGCTACTAATGTCAGCCTACTTCAGAGCATTGACTGAAAACTTACAAAAACATTGGCAAAGTAACAGTTACAAAGACTACTGCTCCACAGAGCAAGGCAGAACAATCTGCATTGCTGGCCCAGAGCAGCTGCTTTTTTAGATTGAGATAAAAATGCCTGTTCTATATTGGATGAAATCTTGGCTCATGCAAAACGAAACCTACAGCGTGATCTAACTGTTGCTGAAATGATGCCAAAATGCATTTATTACCATGGACAACCCTAGGACATCCAGTCTGAACAGTTACCAGCTTAACTCAGGAAGGCCAAGCAGTATATTTAGGATGCATGCAACACACAAGAAATGTTAAGAGTTTTGTTGCTATCTTCCTTGAATTTAATCACAACTTTATAGTTCTCAGTATTCACCTCAGATTCACAGCTTCCAGAGGTATGTGATTACATCAAATATATTTTTTTTCTTAAATTAAATGAGCTTTAGAATGATCCAGTTTCCATATAGACTTTGAAACCAAAAGACACAGGAAATTACAGACAAAATAGAACCCCCCACCCCCGTGCCACTCCCCAGACTGAGTGTTACAGGCGTTCAGTTCACAGGGGCACTGGATGGCTGGATGAACACTACTTCGGTATTTGTTAGTGCCTGTCTTAGTAACTTTGCATTTGTGAAACTAATTTGTTTTGAATTATTTCAGAGAACGAGCTTTCATAAATTCTGTTGATCCTTTAGGATATTTAATTAACTACTAATAAGGGATGTTACAAGCAATCAGACAAATACATTTCTTCATCAATTTATCACTTGGCTTAACACAGCTTCTTTCACATATTTGCACGGTTTTGCATGCTTCATCTTTTACTCAACCCTGCACCAAGGTGTGCTTCTGAAATCTGGTGTTTTAGCTTCAGATTTTCCATCTTTCCTGCTATAAGCTCATAAAGAGAGAGAGAGGGGGAAAAAAAAAAAAAAAAAAGAGAGAAAAGAAAAACAGAAAAAAGACTAGCAGCAAAAGTGCTGGGAACTTGGCAAATGACTGACTCCAATTCCCAAATTCATTTGTAAACAACCATAATGCAAAGCAGACATTAATTTATTGGTGCACTGTAAACTTCTGGCCAATTTATCAGCCCTGGCACTGTGCTGCTCAGAAAGCACTTGGAAGAAAGGCATCAGAGAGGTCACCGCCTGAGCCGCAGCTCATTTCCAGTGCACAGTCTGAGGCTCTGCACAAACACCAGCTCTGACCAACATGCATCAGACACCCTGTAAAGCATTCCCAATGCCCATCTTTCCCAGTCAAAGACTGCAAGCAATGAATAGTAATATAGCCTTGAAAAGCCTTATAACCAGCCTGTTAATTCAACTAATTCAGTATGTTTAATTAGATTGTAAATTATCTTCTGCTGTTTCTGTAGACCTGAAACATCACTGTTGCTGTCATGGGGCAGGAGAAAGTCCACTCATTCAAATCAGTGGTGGCAGTACTTATGGTCACCTTCCTGCTTTTTGCCAGTTTTGTAGACACAGTGCTTCCTTAATTAGCTTGTGAAAAACATGATCAAAATATGCCCTTCAGGGGCAGTGGCCATCTTTGCAACTTCGAACCACACACAGAGGGGGAAGAGGCACTGTGCTACAATGCAGCGAGAAGAGATTGATGCTTCTGTCACCACGTTCCCTCCAGTTGCTGCTTGGCAGCCCTTGCCATCCAGCTCCAGCACTCAGCAGCATCCTGGCAATACAGGCCAACCAGACCCCTTGTACCTAACCTGAGGGACTAGGGTTCTTCAATGTAGTTTCTTCAGTCTTTCAAATACCAAAATTTACCTAAGCTTAGCAATAAAATTCTTAATATGATACTATTTATGTAGCCTGGTGATTATATACGACAGTGAACTGTCTCAAAAATACTGAAAGATGTACACAGGCATGAGGAAAAAGACACCAACCAGACTGCTAAAAGTCTTCCTGACCTGAAGATGCCCAGACTATTTGCTTCACTTTCACTTCTGCTCTCCTTGTCCTTTGCTACACTGCTGCAATCAAGTGACTTGCTAGAGTCGCTCTTCCAGAAATCTATTGTAATGGGTACATTTTTATGATTAGAAAAGCTGTAAACGTAGCATCCTCTTAACCCAGCAAGTCTTTTTCTCAGGACAGGGACAAGTGCCCATTTCCCAGCTCTGGGAAAAACTTGCTTCTCTTTTGACAAAAAAAAAAAAAAAAAAAAAAAAAAAAAAAAAAAAAAAGACTTTTCCACAACCCTCAGAAGTTGCATGGCTAACAGAAGCAATTTTTGCTCAATCAAGTAGCACAACAGGGTCCCACAGGGGAGAAAAGAAAACTGGGGAAATTCAAATGGCATTTGCATCTGCCTCAAGCAGGCATGCAAATGGGATCCGTAGGAAGCTCTGTGCTGGCTTATTGCCTCACCCTCTCAAGAGGAGAAAGAAGGAGGATGGGAGGCTGCATCAGGGAGCCTCGTAGGGCATTCCATCCACAGTCCCAGCCCAATGTTATCAGCTAGCACTGCTCATCAAGCATTTAAGAACAGAGAAGTAGAGTGATAAATATATTTTTTTCAGCTGGTGAATATGATCATGACTTCTCAACAGACAATTCAGATCCAAGGCTTTAGAATATACACTTTTTCTAGCCTATGGTGTTGCTTTGGACTTGGCTCAATAAGAGGCAAAGAACACACTACTGTTTCGCAGTTCAGAAGAAACAGTTTTGATATTCCCAAATCTCTTTCTCCAACAGTCATGGATAGCAAATGAAAACATGTTGTTCATATTTATAAGTATATTTAATTGAAGATAATTTTCATTTTAAAATAGCTGTCTTTTTAGAACAGGACAAAAAAGAAATACAAACAATTTTGACCTGGGATTTAATTTTATATATTTAAGCACAATTTGCTGGCTCACAACATTGGTTGAGCAAATATTGCATTTTAAAACTTTATGGAACTAATTTATAGTGTAGTGCAGGCACAGACTTGATCTCCTGGCAGCAAAATTTTATGTTTCCATTTCAGCAATACTGCCTAACACAATAATATCAGGCCGGCAAATCTTAAATATAAGTTAAGCTAACATGATCCATTATCTTATAAAGCAAGAGTACCCTGTGGAGTCATGCTGAATATGCCAAGTGATTTTTCAAAATTTAATCATCCTAAATGTCAGATAAAGGTGCTTTTGCTGTCACTCTTTAAAACCAAGAAAAAAATCTGAGTGTGCCTTCAAGTTATACAGAAAACTGTTCAAAAATAGCTATGTTAAAATATCAATCTGCTGTTTGCTAAATGTAAGGAAGGAAATATTGAAGTGTTTTATTGCAAAATAAAGAATTGCATTTTTCCAATAAAGATCACCAGTTTTCATACCAATATAGATATTACTATTTCCTTCCAAGATCAATTTGTCTTTTGATATTGCCTCTACATGAGATGTACAACGACAGCAGTGACATTCTGATAAAAAAGAAAGAAAGAAAGAAAGAAAGAAAGAAAGAAAGAAAGAAAGAAAGAAAGAAAGAAAGAAAGAAAGAAAGAAAGAAAGAAAGAAAGAAAGAAAGAAAGAAAGAAAGAAAAATTTAGCATGCTTTGAACCAAGCTTTTGTTGTCTTTAACTGCTGAGTTGATCAAATAAACAAGTTGGAAGCTTTCATAAGCATGCTCTTTACTAACCCTACTCATGAAACAGGGTTGATATGAAGACTGCTCACTAGAACGATATACAAAGATAGATGATATCTAAAGATCTAGATCCATGTGGCTAAGTAGTAAACATGAAATAAATTATAAAATTGGTAAAATTGGATGTTTGTAAAGTAAATTATAATAAATATTCCAAACATCTCCAAAAAGGCATTTTTTTAATTATTTAAAATTCCATCTTTTGAAAGACTGAATGCTGCTATACAAAGTTAAGTGAAATACCAGAATTTCATAACTGTTGACACTATAATATCACAAAGAAAAAAAAAACAATTTTTATAGCTAAGTAGATAATTAAGTTAATTTCTTTGGATTATGAAGAACAAACACAGAGTGTGAGAGCTATGGATAGTGTCTATGGATCTAAATCCACCCATTCTCTTTCCTATTTATACCAATGTCTTACATAAAATACTTTGCTGCATTTAAAGGTTAGACTAAATGATCTAAGAGGTCTTTTCCAACCTGAATGATTCTATGATTCACTGTGCATACATTGCCACATAAATTTATTTTATTTTTTAAAAGGTAGTAGACCTAGCAACATGTAAGATTGAATTTTAGGATGATGTCAAGCTTGCAACGAACTTGGAGCTGTAAACACATCTTTTACAATTTGTAATCTTAACTAGCAATTTGCACACCTGCGTGTGCACACATACACACAAAACATTCATACCAAAACACAGTTATATGCAGGCGGTGCTCGTGTAAATAAGGCTGTGATAGAAAACTTGTATTCAGGAGCAGTGGTGTCTAGAAAACAAGGCAAAAATATATTTCTGGAAATTATCATTATTAAATCTTCTTAAATTAAATCATAATAAGAGAGAAATGCCTCTTTGTACTTTCAGAACAGCAAAATCAAACCAAAGTCTGACTCTCTGGTCTGAAGCCAACACACCTGTCACAATGTAAAAGGAGACTGGCCCCATTCACTGTAAAAAACTTTATTGGTTTTCATAAGTAATGAATCAGACTCATATCACCAAACCTGGAGTGCAAATGAAGTTGAAATATCATTCTTATGCTTCCTGTGAATGGATTTCCCATCTTCATTTCTCTCATCAGTTAAAAAAACATAGCTAAAAACAAACAAACAAACAAACAAACAAACAAAAAACCTTTATCGAATTACCACTCCTATTTTCATGTTCACAATCTCTGCAATCCACTGACATCAAATACAGACAACATACTACCAGCAAGGCTGTGACTGATACCATGGAGGTCTACCCTGAGTCAGGAAAATGTACTTTTCTCTCTTGCACAGTTTTCTATATTGTGTGATGCAGCCCATGCTTTCTAGGAATTTTATAGCAAATCACTGGCTTTTTTATTATTATTATTATTTGCTTCAAATGACATGAATGATTCTCACGACAAGGTCTAAAGTAGGGTTGTAAACATGTGAAGACTAACATCTTGACAATGAAACTCAACCACAAGACAAGAGGCCTCCAGTGAGCAACTAACTAAACCACTCCCATAATTCATAATCTCTGTATTCAATGACTGTGAGAAAGACATAAAAAGCAGCTTTAGAAACTTGGTGTTATACACTCTGGACAATCTTTTACTCATCCTGAAAAATGAGACTCTAAGCTGTCAAATGAACAGCTGCAAGAGTAGCCATTTAATCATATTTACTCTTCCCCATAACTATACCTAAGCAGCAGCAGAGCCTTTGGAAAGCTCTCTGCTACTGCATTATTGCTTCAATAGCCCTAGGAAACTGCTGAGAGAAAGAGCATAGCCTAGCATAAAAAGCTGTCGAGATGTATAGTTGCCACTCTATATATTGCAGATACTGTCTATTTCATCAAACTACTTAATAATGTGGTCTGTATGCAAAAAAGCACCACCCAAAAATGACTCCGCTCTTTGTCATGCTACATATACACTTTAACTGTTAATTCAAACTTGCTTGTCTGAGCTATCAGATGTACTAACCTGTGCGGTGAGACATCCCTGACGAGCCCGCAGCATCCACAGCAATGTCAGGGCACCCGCCTGCCATGCCAGGGCAGGGCTGCAGAGCACGGGCAGCACCGGCTGCAGGAGCAGAGCCCCAGGGCTGCTGGCCGCCCTAAGGCACTCTGCTGTGGGGACAGCAAAAGGAAAGGTGGGCATCTGCTTGGGTGGTCCATGTTCTACAGAGAAGCCCACCACTCCCTAGGAGGAAAGCTCGTGGAGTTACATCACTAACTGAAGAACCTGAATTTGTTTCCTGAAGTAGATGGCATGAATGCCATTCTCTTCACTAAACGGCTGGCAGCATGGCCTGGGACAGCACTTCAGAGATACAAGTAACAGAGCATAAACACCTCAACCTTCTGAAGAAAGGCTAGTAATCCATGAAAAATACCGCACCAACCTGAAGATACTTTATGCTCTTATTTTTTTTCTTTCTTTCTCTCTTTTTTTTTTTTTTTTTTTAAAGATTGCTAGAATATTCTCCAACAGACCTAAAGCCATTCCCTTTGGCCAACACACTTTCTAACATACACTCTATATAGAAAGCAATATAATAACATTAAGAAAATTATTTCCACATCTTAATGAAACATGGGATATTTATTTCTCTTTTCTTCAGCAAATATATGTAAAAGTATAATTGCCATGTTGCAAAAATCACTGCCTTTTTGATAATTCACATAGGAAATATAAAAGTCCAGAGGATAAAAAAAATTAAAAATATATCAAACAATAGACACTCAGAGCCTGTCAATTGTCAGCATAAGCATTTTATTCTGCATGCGAAAGAAAAGAGTTCATGCTTGACTGCATTTTCTACTAAACCTACAAATTACTTGTCAGTTTATCTTTTTAAAAATGACATTCTTAATTTTCTTTATTGCAGTTACACCACTTGTAATGGGGATTTACTTGTCCTAATCACTTACGTCCATATAGTTTATTGTCTCTATCAATAGTATTTTTGTTCTATTTAAGTTCCTCTCATATTTTCTTGTTTAAGGCCAGAGAAATCAGAAACATAAAATGAAATGCATGTATTATGCCACCATATCTCCATTTCAGTTGTTTCCCACTTAGGATTTCCCACATCATGATTCTTGTTAGTGTGTCTTGTTCGTATCACAATCAGTGCATGCTACTCATTTGATTTTGGTGACCAGATTTATCCACAAGTTTCTCATTCTGGTTTGATTACTGGAAGGTAATGCACTGCGCAACAAAAGCTGCAGAAGTTGTGTGTTTATAAGGTAGCAAGACTATGGAATTACTATTTGTGAGGAAAATACTCCTACCAGTCACAAGCAAAATTGTTGCCAGCTAACAAGCAACAGGTTTAAAAAAACAGATGAACAGTTTGAATTTAGGTACAAACAATGGAACAAATTAGCAAGTTGCTTTTTTTTTTTTTTCCTTCAAACTGATATATACAGAAAATAGAAAAAAAAGGAAATTTTTGGGGGAAAAAAAAAAATGATCCTATCAAACACTATATGAGTTTTACCTGCCTTTTGCCTTAAGTTTTGCAATACAAGTCAATGAGCTAAGTAACAAGAAAATGGTAAGATAACACTGAACAGTACTAAAAATGCAAATTACTGGCAAAAAATCTTTTCCTGAGAAAAAGAGGCATAGGCAAAGAGTGCAGTTATGCACCTTTTAAGTATTGGCAACCTGGAGGGCTGATAATATAGAACAGTGACAATCTCCACAAAGACCTACTTAACTCACATGACCAGCATAAATGAAGATAGGAACTAATTCCTGTGAGATCTTAGGGTTAAGAATCACAAGGTTCTTGTCAAAGATGCAGTGCACTGGCAGTCATTTGAAATTAATGTGCAACAGGTTATCTGGGTCAGCTGTGGCTGGCTCAGATGAGAACATTTGGGACCTGTTTAAATTCTGCAGCATGAATCTGTCAGTCATTTATTTAGACCCAACCAAATAAAAAGAAAGAACTGTCTCTAAAGAAGGAGCATAAAAACTGTTGGAGAAAAGCAAGGGAGGAATGTAATAGAAAAGTGATTAAAAACATGGAAGCAATCTCACAGATTTGTTGGTTTTTTTTGAGGATAGAAGAAGAAATAAAGGATGATTACTTTTCAGATTCATTAAGAAAATTGCAGAAGTTAACAGTGATGTTGGAATCATTTTCTTTTTAACCAGAAATTCAAAGCAAGGTAAAAAGTTAAAGGACTAATAAGGCCCCACATACATGGAATGACCAGTATACACATTAAGTATTTCCTTCACCCTAAAACATCAAACAAACTTGCCTTTTGAAAAGGCTAATGAGAGAGACTTAAGATGATAAAAATAAATAAAATAAAAAAGTGTACTGCAAGTACCAGAAAGAATAAGTCATGTCTCATTTTAATTATCTGTAACATAAGGAAGATCTAGAACTAGGAAAAGGAGAAAAAATAACTTGAAAGACTCTAAGGTTCTCAAAAGCAACTAGCTTTTGAGATTTTGCTTAGATTAACACAGATTTCCTTAAACCATGGTATAAAACTTAATTGCCATAAGTTTCATTTCTTTTATCTCAGCAAAGGACCTATTCATATGACAAGTCAATCAGCTTCCTTGATTGATGCAATCCGCATATTAAAGCCAGGGAGAATTAGAGCAAGTGGAATCATTCCCTCTGGGCTAGGTGATCACATTCTCAACTACTTCATCAAGAAACTTCTGATACCCCAGGGCTTTCTAGCTTATAAACTATTCACCAGTCTCAGCCAGGTTACCATTTCTCTCTTACAGCTTTCATCAGTGGAGTGAAGTCTGTTATGCCAGGTTGTAGCTTCACCTGGCATGGATTCCTACAATATTGCAACAAGTGTTTATACAACCAAGATAATGCATTATAGATCTTTAAGTATGTACTACTGCTTTTTCTGCAAATACGAATGGAAAAGTTATTTTTTCCCCTTAAATCCAGGTAACCAGGTAACAAATCAAATCAAATAAACAACTGCAAGTACTAGAAAATGTATTACCACATGTTTATAGAAAAGGAACTATTGTGTGCATGCTTTGTGGAAGTCTAGAACATATTTACTTTAGAAGTTATTGTGTGTGTTTGCTCAGCTCTTAGTTTTTTTTTCAGGCTCCACCTTATGACAACAAATAACATAAATAAAATATTTTTCTTGTTCTTTTATTGTAGAATCCTCATACATCTTTCATAACTAAATTACTGACTGGTGGTCTCCAATGAGGCTAATACTCCAAGAATAATCTTTGAGCTTGAGACTATATATTATATACATACACGTGTGTGTGTGTATTTTTTTTTAACACCAATGCTGTTGATCAAATTATTCCATGCACTTTCCTGAATTTTCTCTACAATCCCCAAGGCAACATTTTCTTCAGTGAGGCCTTTGGATCAGAGAACCACTGGATGAGAAGAGGCTCAGGCTGCCTGTGTGCAGTTTCTGACCAGCTTCACTCAGCCTCAAGTCCCTTCAGCTCTTATACG
Source organism: Anas acuta (assembly GCF_963932015.1). Lineage (NCBI taxonomy): Eukaryota > Metazoa > Chordata > Aves > Anseriformes > Anatidae > Anas > Anas acuta. Next base: position 27,524,920 of record NC_088986.1, on the reverse strand, counting down.
ATCTACAGAAAGAGCAGAAAGTTTAGGCCCAAATACTATTTGCTAATCTCTCTCCCCCTCCAATTGTTTTTAATCCCCTCCTCCACATTTTGTTTTTTAAATTTAAGTTTGTGACTACACTTATAGGAACCAAGTGACAGCCCTTCCTTTAAAAGGAAGTTGTTTCTACAATTTTGAATTATTCACACCCCCTTCTTTTTCTCAATAAATATTTAAATAAATATGCATATGTTTCATCTAAGAAGAACAGTTACTTCAATTATCCTTTCAACATTCTTTGGTTGAAATGTGGAAATATGCTTTCATTTTTGCCCAATTCTATAATATTTCTCCACGTTACTAGTAAATACAGCAGATAACATCTGGCATATTTTGAAGAACAAGCCAGAGTCAATGATCACAGATACACTGGCCACAGAGCTGAAAGCTCTTCTTATCTTACACGATCTGTGCTGTTGAAAGCTACTACCATCTTTTCTGAACATTTAAAGCATGCACCTCAAACTCTTGTATTTAAATATATTTAAATACATTTCATTTGAATTTCAGCCCCTGCTTCCCAAGAAAGTGCTTTTGAAATCTTTCAGGAGCAAGAAGTAAAGTAATGGCCTAAAACAATACAGAGAAATGTCAAGTGTTAGAGGCAGCTCAAAACCCAAATGAGAAATAGAGGCTGAATATAGCACCCTGGGATGCAAGCTTCAGTGAAAATTGTTGTAACAGCAACCATAACGGTCAAGAAAGGAGGTATAAACAAGGGTTTGGATAGAGTTTAAATGCTCTCCTTCAGGCATTATGTACTGATGCTGAGGGACATGTCAGAAAAACAGGTTCTCCAAACTTAATGTGTTATTAGGAAATTGCGATGAATTTTTACCTTTAGTTCTGCTCTACTAGAGATATTTCACTCATAGAACTGCTGAATATTATTGCCTTTATACAAGTACTCTGGAAAAGTTGCAAATTCATTTTCATACTAGATACTAGTCTATGCTGGACCAAAATCTTACTTCCCCAGAAAATATGCTTTCTTCATAATAAAGAATTATTTAGGTATTACATATAGAATGATTTCTTTTGGTAAACTGGGAGATACAGGATTTTACATCTTACGGAAGGTAAAATGTGACATTCTTTTTCGGCAATAAATTTATTTTCAGAGCCACTTGCTCCATTGTTCAGCAAATAATCTGGGTACAGTTTGCAGTATTATCATCTGGCCTGTTAAGCAGATGTAATATTAAGCACTGCAGGAGGCTGCCAAATTGGCAATCATAAAGTGTAAATCTCATAATGGAAATTAATTCTCTGGAAGTCTATTAATTTGTATTAAACGCCAGTGTGCATATATTGTATCATAGTACAAAGACATATGTAACACAGAGAACAAACACACATAACCCCTTCTTCCCTCTCAAATCTTTCCATAGTGGGATGTAAACACAAAAGAACGCCGGAGAAGACACTGAAGATGACAATTTTTGTATCAGCTTTGTGTCCTTTTCTCTAGTTTTACCATAGCAACTAAGCTAAATCTTCCTCACTTGGCATCATTAGCTCCATGATTTGGCTGTGGAGAAAAAGAAATTGTGATCTGGGGGCTTTCCAACAGCATCCAATTCACCTTAAAGTAGGAGCCTCTAGAGAAATTCCCGGTTTGGGGTCAGTATAACCATCTCTGGCATTCAGTAGGCATACTCCTTTCAGGCATCAAATACAGGCTGGCCTACCTCCAAATTTCTCTACATTTCAGTTCCCTGGCAGGCTCTCTATGCTTTTACAATCAGCAGTGTACCTAGACAACAGGAAAGGATTAAGCTTGTCCTCCCACCATCCTAGCAGGCCTGCACATCTCAGAACAAGCTCCAGCGCCTGGTGGGGATGAGGGTGTGGGAAGCAGTGCAGTTCCTGCACAGGAGGCAGTGGCAGATCTCGGTGGCTGGGTTCCCTTGGGATGCGAGCACATCTCCGCTCTCAAGGCACAGCAGCGCAAAGCCTAATGCTTGGGCCACTCAGCAGCACCACTCTGAATTTCACCCCAGTGACTGAACTAAAGGCTGCTATCCAATTTTACTAATTTTCTGTACTAGATTGGAACTGAAAGGCAGGGGAGCTTTGTCTTAACTTCTAGCTAAATTCCAATACTTTCAAATAAACTCTGTCCACAAACAAGTATTTAAGCATACTATGACAAACATACAGATCAAAACAATTCTCCCTGAGAACAGCTGTTCTTCATTCACTCAGGAAAAAAAAAAAAAAAAAGAAAAAAAAAAGAAAAAAAAAAGGCAAGATTATCTTTTAAAGGATGATTAAAAAGAAACATCATTTTACCTAAAATATATAGAAACCTCATATTTAATTTGAAATAGTTATGGTTTCTGACAACATCAATAACACTAAGTGCAGCTTTAAACTATTCAATAATAATTATGCTGGTTTTCGAGAACAGTATTTGTGAGAGAATCTACATTCTAAACAGTAAGATCACCCCATTTGCACAAATAACGTCTGCATTTCTGCCATCATAGAAATAATGTCATGCACCATTGTGTATAAACCATAAAAGCAGGATGATGAAGTAGTCCTAATAACACCAGATAAAACAAACTTGTTAACCATCTATCAGCAATTTTATCTTAAATGACCCATCTCACTTTCAGATTTTTCTCCATATTTCCATTAATGGCTGTCATATTTACTAAAGACAGAGCTGCAACTTCTTGCAAGGGCCAGGATTATCTAAAAATGCCACTTGTTTATATGAAGCATGTCTTCTTCTCAAATGAAGAAAAAATATAGAAAAGCTAGCAATTTTGTATACATTATACACTTCCAAGATAAAATTTCACAAATTTTCACTTTCAAATTCCATTTTAATGTCAAATTTAATTTGATAAAAATAAAAGGTTAAAATTCTTTTCAGTTAAGTAGGTCTAAAATTTTTCTTCAAGTGCTATCATTCAAAGTGCCTCAGAAAAAAAAAAAAAAAAAAGTGATTGATCCATTTTTCTTAATTTCTTCTTACTTTCCTTTTGTTTCAGCTGTCAAGCAAAAAAATCCATTATTTGCCTTGTTCTGCTCTGCTATACTGAATATTTTTATGGTGCTTTAAGAAGCCAAATACAGGACAGAATACTGATCACTATATGCAACACACTGAATAGTTTGCATGTTTAACTTAGTGGGACCTCAGACTGCTCCCCAGTTCACAGAAGTCACTGACCAATAGTCAGACTGCTCTATACGCTGAGCATTTCTACTAGCAATCCTTCTCAAATGCACAAACTGCCTAATTGTGATTGCAGCTTGAAATTTCATTGGAAGTTGTTCCTGGAGTTTAAACTGGCAAATTCTGCCTCATTTTGTCCATGAACATTGAGATTCTGCAGACAGCAATGAGTACTTATGCCTTACCCCTAAAATATTTTGACATCTGATTTGATGCACCTGTCACGGCCAGATGATATTAATGATGGGCTCAGTGACTCTAATAACACTGCCACACACTTTTTCTCATTCCCACTCTTGTTTGAATTTTCAGCTTATGTATTGCTCTAGATTGCTTGGTTTTGCAAAGATCTGACGCAGACCTCTCATTTCATTTTGCATATTTTCAACAGAATACTTCTGTTGACTCTTCTTTCTTGTCATTTTAGGTCAATAGCTGATTAGTACTACCTCGCCTTAGAGGAGAAAAAGAATAGGAAGGAATTTGGAATATGGCTTCTATGCCTAGCATGTACTGATGCTACTTCAGGACAGGACAATGAATCTTCATGTTGTAATGTACTACCATCAGTTTGTAAACTAGCTTCTCCTCATCCTGAATTTTATAGCAGTATATATAAATCTTTTGCTTATTAAATGTCTGAAACCCAACATCCTTTAAATTTGAACATTAATATTTAGAACACAACAACACAGCAAGGTATGATTTAAATCAACAGTATTTCAGAGCAAGATATTTCATTTTTAAAGAGTCAAGCCATATCATGGTAACAGCAACTGAAGCTCCAACATCCCCATGAAAATCTTGGAGAGGGATTTGCTCACAGCAAGTGTGATTTCACTTTTTGCTGCCTTTTCTTTACTGTCCTTATTTTCTGTCTGGCTTTAACCAATTATTTCAGCTCAGCTACAAAAACCTGTTTTATTTATATCTTACATATATAATATGACACTCAACTCATTTCAGCTCTTCCTCAGCTAAGATGATTAATTAGATAAAATTCATATATTCAATTACTTATTGTTTTTTTATTATTATTATTTGGTTTTTGTTGTTGTTGTTTTTTAAGGAGAAAGCCTAAAACCTTCTCAGACATGATTTCTAGCATCTAATTCAACTTTTTACCTCATATATATAGCAACCATTAATCATCACACAAAGCATGTTCTTGTTTCCTCTAGGCAAAATGATTCTGTAGCACCATCTAGTGAGATGACATCACTATCTGTGACGGAATTTACAAGTCCCAGTCAATATCGATCGCCATTTCCAGTTTTGGAAAAAGATACTAGATTTTCATTTAAATTTAAAACAAGCAGTTCATGATATAGTGATGCAGACTCTCATAAGAACCATTTTTTTCAGGACTTATTTTCTGTGCTCAGAATGGTCCAATACCCATAGAAAAAGGGGAGACATATCTTGACTATTTCCTTACCCTCACTTTGAGGTGTGAGTTTAGAAGATGAAGTAGTTCATCTAGTTCTCTAGTTCTTCAGTAGTTCACTGAAGGAGTTATGTTCTCATTGCAGTGCATGCAGAAACAGTTATATCATGGAGAAACAGAAGAGCTGGTCTTGGACTCCTTGCCACAAGAGACACTCACCATGTTGCCTTGCTTGCCCAGTCTAAAAACCTACACATTCAAAGGAATTTGGAAGGCTAGTATTCTTTCCTATGTTGTCACACAATCAAAGCATTGAGAATAAATTCAATAAAAAATCAATTTAAGGTTGTCATTGCAAATTTTACTCATGCAGCTTCATGCAGTTTTACAATTAAATTGAAAAAAAAAAAAAAGTCACCTATGGGAAACTTAAGCTTGCTTATGAAATAAGGACATACTGTACTCAGTTTCTAATTCATTCTTCTTGAAAGTTTTTGGCATTACTCATTGAATGACATAGCTACATTTTCAATTTCAGGCCTTCAGCTATACAAATACAGTCCACACAGCCTATCCCCCAACCCCATCAGTACTGCATTGATTCATTACTATTAAGATCCAGTCAATACAAGGATCAACACAGCATGATGCTGTCTAAGTATATAATAAAGTCTAAACTTTAGATACTATTAGGAATCTTTTCTAGGAAACTGAATGAAATATTCCTTATTGAAGAAAGGAAGGAGTGCACGAGCTGGTACTTTGGAAACAGCTAAAATATCTTTCTCCAATTTTTCTTTCATTTAATTAAGAACAAGATACTCCTATAAAGAGACGTGCCTCATATTTAATATTCTTCTCCCTCCCTCCAATAATTTATGTCATTCTTTCCATTTATATCTCATTATATAGCATCATTCTCTGTTACAGCTATATAAATGTACCTGGACTTAGACAAGTGTATTAAGCGTTGCTTCCAGTATGAAGGGTTTAGCTATATTTCAGTACAATACCGGCTCATGTTTTCATGTTCTTGAAACACTGGTCCATCCATTTACTTGAAATATTTGAAAAGAATGAGAACATTTGCGTTTCTTTCTTCCGCTATTACAGAGTTTTAAAGTAAATGCAATGCTTAACTATTAGTCAAGCTAGTCTCCACTAGCACTTTGATGCTGAATAAGAAAATGAAACACAAACTGATTGTTACCTTGATATTAGATAACTGTTAACCCCACTGCTATCGTTTTACCCCTCTCTGAAAATAGGGAGCATGACAGTGAAGAACCGTGAAACATTAAATATATACATATTGTCCTGGTTTTGTCTGGGATAGAGTTAACTTTCTTCATAGTGGCAGGTATGGTGCTGTGTTTTGGACTGAGGATGAGAATAATGCTGATAGTACATTGATATTTTAGTTGTCACAGAGCAGTGCTCACATAGTCAAGGACTTTTCAGCTGCTTGTGTTGCTCTGCCAGCAAGGAGGCTGTGGGTGTGCCAGGAGCTCAAAGGGACACAGCCAGGACAGCTGACCCAAAGTGACCAAGGGGTTTTCCATGAGAGGTGACACCATGCTCAGCAAGCAGTACAACTGGGGTTGTTGGGACTGCTGTTGCTCAGGGATGGGCAGGGCATTAGTCAGCAGGTGGTGAGCAACTGCATTGTGTTGTGCATCTTTTCTTTCTTCTTTTTTTTTTTTTTTCCCCATTCTTCTTCTTTTTTTTTTCTTTTCTTATTAAATTGTCCTTAACCCCCATCCACCCACCCACCCCGATGTGTGTGTGGGAATATGAGTGGGGAAAGCAAATGGTCATGGGTTTCTTGGCTGCCTGTCGGGTTAAACTACAACAAAAAATCAGAGAAACTGTACATGAGAGTATATACAAGCATATCCTAGGTGATTTTTAGTGTTGCAAAACTTAAAAATTTGCTCAAACTTTCAGACTTCCTCTGAAAGGAGGTTGCTGGGTGCTGGGAGAGTAGCAGGGAAATAGCCTACAGAAAGCATCCAGGATAACACATTAGATAATGTCTCCTGGTGCCACTCCTGAAGACAGCATTCTACGCCACATGAGTTCACTGGTCTGATCCAGAAACAAATTTTATGTTCTTAAAAATAGATCATGATAATCGAAGGAATTATTTCCTGTGAAATAGGTTAACTAAAAGACTAGTACAGTGGTATCCATCTTCTGTACTTTTTGTTAAGTACATGGAATCCATAGAGTCCCAGCCCTTACTGAAGCAAAACAGATCTTTTAGCTCATGAGTTTGTGCATATATGTTACAGGTAAATTAACACGAAATTACTGAAGTTGTGTTAACACAGTAAAACAAAAAAGCATAAAAGATGTTCCTACATCTTTTAACATTCTAAAAGTTACTCTAGTGGGGAAAGCAGACATTTAATCTACAGATCCACACTAAACAGTGAGAGGGTCACATTTTTGTGTATCTTCCTGAAAATAATAGCCAGAACACTATAAAGTGAATGTAAAGATATATGCTAGAAGTTGGCATTATTTATGTATGGTACTAAGCTCTAGTATGAAACAGCTGCCATATTTCCTCTGGGAAAATCCCCAAACATTTTTGGTAAACTAATGTTAGATAGAAGTGTGTACATCTTCTAAAAGAAACGATTTTTTTTTTCAAAAATTGCATTTACCAATTCACACAGTAAATTGTTTGGAAATGACCCTGGGCTGCAAGTGGTTTATTACAAGATCAGATTTGTATCAGCTACTAAAATGAAGCTGATGTTTTTGTAAATGGCTCATAATTTTTTTTTAATGGAAAGAGCTGAAGCTTTGAAAGTGAGAAGCTGATAGCTGCCGATAGTCTTGATAGCCTTACACTCAAGAATACACTACAATATAATCTAATCAGGTCAAATTTCCCCTGTATATCCCATGCTTTTGTTTTAGTTGGCTGTTGGCTTTTTTTTTTTTATATTTTTATTTTTTTCTCCATGAAAAGTAAGAAAAGCCCCAGATATCTATTGAAAAATCAACACATCTGTGTTAGCTTCAGGTTTCAGCTAAGGCTGGAATGACCAGGCACAGAAAACAAATGTTTTTGCCAAACTCTGTTCTTGCTTTCAGACAGCCTAAGTAACACTAGACTTGGCTTTAGATTATTCCCTTTATTTCAGAAACATTGCTGAACTTTTAACTAATAGAAATGTAGGGAATGGAAACAAGGTTTTAAAGCAAATTCAGAATGTCCAAAGAGATCAAATTCAGTGTATTTACCATAAACTTTGTGGCTGAAGTTTTCATAATTTTAACTTAAAAGCATTTAATTAGATTTACAAAGCAGTCTGGAAGAAAATAAGCATCTGTCAACTGTGCAGTAAGAAATAAGTAGGCAAAGAACCAGCTAAGGGTATATCAGTGTTATACATATGCCTGGAGACAAGTACAGGCCAACTTATGGTTCCTCAAGTATGTTGGTTACTGCACGGATGCTGAAACATATCCTGAAGATAAATTAGCAAGCATAATAATTCACGTACCTTATATTTGGTAAATTGATAACAAAAAAAAAAAATTACAGAAGAAAAAAATATATATATATATTTATTTATATTTCAAGCTTTAACAACTGCATCTTGATGATCCCAAGCATTTGAAGTTACAGCAAGAGAGCACAGCAGCAGAGGCAGTGGATGGTCAGGCACTCTTACAGCATAGTCCCATCACTGCTGAATCAGCAGTACTGTGTGCCATTTCTGGGGTGCTGGATTCTGTCGGAGTTTGCTAAGCTGTTCCTTCCACCACTGCAAATGACACAACCCCACAAACCAGCAACATAAGCAGTAATACAGAACCCCGATTTTTCTAAAAGATGGGCGTTATTTTGGGCATTCTCTTCTGGTACCTTCAGTTATCTTATCTGACACTAATTCAAATTATTTTTTGCTTAAGGAGCCAGATGATTTTTTTAAGCAAATTTTGGTACTTAATTACATTAAGAACTTGTGCCTCAAGCTTCTTAAATGGCTTCTATCCCTTCAAATTGACTTGGAAGAGGCTTACTTTCCATTATTGCTCTTTGAATCACCATAAGTGTATCTGCTGCAGGGCTGGGTCTGGATGGTAGGTCACTTGTTCTCCTCCCCAGAAGTCCTCATGAGTATCTGCTCAAAGCATTGCCCAGTTTACACTAGGAGCTTGGCTTAAAGCCCAGCTGTTCTCAAGCATGAAACTTTTTCAGTATTATACATCTACTGCTAATAATTCATTAAGTGTCAAAATCAAACAGAAACAATAACCAAAGCTGCCTCAGAGTGTGATCAGATAACTAGCTTTGAAGGTATTTGAAATGCAAGTGACTGTGTCTTGTATTGATAAAACAATTATCACCTTCTCCCTGTAATAACTCATGAGAAAAATTGATCGTTTTAGAAAGTTCAGCATATTTTGCTCCAAGTCAGAAAATAAATTCATAGATTGACAGAATAAGGTAGTCTGGTCAGATACATCACCAAATGCCAGAGGGAAATTCAACCTCAGATACAAGGTGCATAAATCACATGGGTTAAAATCCCAGACCCATAGAATGGTTTGGGTTGGAAGGGACCTTAAAGACCATCTAATTCCAACCCCTCCACCATGGGCAGGGACACCAGACCAGATTGCTGACAGCCCCATTCAGCCTGGCCTTGAACACTTCCAGGGATGGGGCATCCACAGCTTCCCTAGATAACCTGTTCCAGTGCCTCATTACCCTCTGAATAACTAATTTCTTACTAAGGTCCAACCTAAATCTCCCCTCTTTTAGTTTAAAGGCATTACTCCTTGTCCTATCACTACACTCTCTGACAAAGAGTCCCTCCCCAGCTTTCCTGTAGCCTCATTTAGGCACTGGCAGGCCACTGTATGGTCTCCCTGGAGCCTTCTCTTCTTCAGGCTGAACAACCCTAGCTCCTCTCAGCCTGTCTTAAAAAGGAGAGTTGCCCCAGCCCTCTGAGCATCCTCATGGCCTTCCCTAGACTTACTCTAATGGGTCTATGTCCTTCTTGTGCTGGGGGCCCAGAGCTGAATGCAGCACTCCTGATAGGAACTGTGGCAATTGTCTCCCTAGTGCTGGACCTAGAGGTAATTGCCATGCCCACAGAGGTAACTATAATTATCCAGCCTGCACACGTGAGCGACTTGCATCTGAACAGACAAGTTCTGTGAGGACAGCGAAATGTAATTACCTGTTTCTACAGCTATCTGTGAAGGTGATGCAAAGGGTGTTCCATAAGGCCTATGCAGTTTGAATCAATCACAGGAATTCCAGTACATGATTCCCTTTATGTTCTTTTGCTTATTTTAACTGCCACATAGACCAAAGAAATACCTGGTACCTCCACCTTGATTCCTGAGAAACTCAATATTTCCATCACTCATTCCATCCTGCAAAGTAACAGAAGAGACCTGCAATTCCTGACCACTTCCTACAGAGTAATATTGCTTTACAAACTAACCTATCTTTTCCAAAACAACAACAAAAAAATCTCAGCTACCCGATGATGTATTTGGATCTTACCATCAGGTCCAAGGCAGTGCCTAGCAACAAAGTGCTAATAATCACTAGCAGTATTTTATAATAATTTCAGTAGAGTGAGCAAGAATCGAATGGATCTGATGCTTCAGCATAGTGTCAAAACACTGTGGCACAGCAGTCAGGGACTTGGTTATATTTAAGTCCCGTGCCATACATGATTTCTGTACTAAGTCTCTAGATTATCTTAAGTACTTGAATAACATTACATTCGCTTCAAATGATCAGAAACACCCAAACCACCTCATCTGACAGCCCTGCTCTTCCAAATTATTCTGCAAACATTCTTTCCCTGATCAGCATCATCTTCTTTTAAATGAACTCATTGTGATGCAGGATATATTGCCTACATTGTTAGTAACATATAGTATTGGGAAAATAATTGCTGTTTAAATGGCATTCTAGTGCTGCAATTGAAATAAATGATATGAATAAAATGTCAATTAAATGTTCGTAATAAGAGACTTTATGTAATTTGCTTCCCAACGGATCAGAAATCAACAGTCACAGTGGTAACACAAAATAAGTTTGGAAAAAGAAAATGACCATAAAATCTAAGTAATCTGAAACACTTCACACAGGGAAAACCACAATGTGATTAGGAGAAGTACAGAGTGGAGGAAAAGAGTCTCTATAACGCAGGCACAAAGTTCAGACCCTACAAGGTGGGCCACAGGAATCCATGCTAAGTGAAGCCCTGTGGACTCTCTCATCTACCTTCTCTCTCTCTCTTTTTTTCTTTTTTTTTTTTTTTTTTTAACCTTGTAATTACTTTGTCTTAGTGAGTCCCAAAGGGGTCCAAGGAAACTTTATTACTCTCTGTAATTCAAGCTGTTTTGTTTTCTAAATTATCAGTATTACTTTTAAGCTCCATCCTGTGATTCTCCTCTATTTAACCTTGCTGCCAAATTAAGACGTAAATCTGCCCCTAAAAGAAACCAGGTGGAAAGAAGGAAGTTTAGTTACAAAATGAAAAAAAAAAAAAAGTGATTGAATTCAAGACATACTCTCAAGAGCAAAATACAATGAGAGGGAATGTGAGGAGTCTTCAAATATGTGAAGTTTGCAGCACAAAGGAGAAGAGAAATGTGTTCTCTGATCCATGGTGGACAGTAAAAGAAGTATTGCACTAAAAATTCACCCATGTAGAGCCTACCTAGATATGAAGAAAAACATTCCACAGGAATAACTTAGCAATAGAACAGATTAGTGAAATGATTTAAGACAGACGTCTGTAGCTGGCTACATTGACCTTGTCCTCTAAACAGTGATTTCCTTTACCATTTAAAATAAAATTCGAATTCAGTCTACTTGCAGTGGTGACATGATCCACAGGACTGCACTAAACTCTGGGCTGAAAACAAAACTTACACAACCCTAGCGAAATACAGAGGTGGTAAGTTCATCTCTGAGATGATTCAGACTGAGTTTTCTTATACCTGTCCTAAGCCTAACGAACAAACTCTTCAGCTAAGGGCATCATAAGCACCGCTGCCCACTTCTGCATACAGCACCTTTTCGATATATCTCACATAATCAAAGGACATGAGTGTCAGCTGAGATAGCGTTAATTTTCTTCACAGTGGCTGGTATGTTGCTGTGCTTTGAATTTAGGTAAAAAGATAATATTGATAATACACTGATGTTTTAGTTGTTGCAGCAGTGCTTACATAGAGCCAAGGACATTTCAGCCTCTGACACCGCTGTGCCAGCGAGGAGGCTGGGGGTGCACCAGGAGCTGGGAGGGGACACAGCCAGGACAGCTGGCCCAGGCTGGCCAAAGGGCTGTTTCACACTGTGTGGTGTGATGGCAAACAAAAACTGGGGGAAGTTCTCTGGAGGTTGGGGGGCAGGTGGCTGCTGCTCAGGACTGGCTGGGCAGTCAGCCACATCACTTGTTTTGTATTTATATTATTGTTATTTTTCCTACCTTTTCTGTCCTATTAAACTGTCTTTATCTCAAGCCACGAGTTTTACCAGGTGAGCTGCCCAGCCCACCTACTCTCTCTCTTTTTTCAAAGGCAACTCCATTCTGATGCTTAGTTTTCCTTGGCAAAGGTTAGGACTAATCTCAGAGCTTCCATCAGGGCTGCACTTAGCAGTGCTCTCCAGTTTAATTCCAGGATCACTTGACCATGCAGACAAAGGCCTTGCCAAATAAAAGCAGATGAAAGTTTGAGCAAAAGTTAACAACGTGCTCTGTACTGATCACTAGTGACAGAGAGAAAGACAAGGGGAGATAAACCAAAAACCAGCTCTCTCACATTGCTGAAGCATCCTGAAAGTAGAACTTCACAAAAGAGACAGGTTACATGGACAGAAGCTGTTGTTTACAGATTGCTTTACAAATTTCAAATGGCAATGGGTAAATGAGCTATCAGTTCCTGTGACAATGCTAAGTTAAACCAAATGCCGCTGCTTAGAACACTGCAGACAGTGTCTCCTACATTTTGCTCTTGATCTTTCTCCTAACGTGGCTGTCCTAAAGGAAAGCTTTCAACCATCAGTAAAAAAGAACAACAACACGCAGAAAAAAAATAAAAAAACAAAACAGCAAGTCGTCCATTAACTAAAGCCACATTCTCATGATTGGATGCTGGATTCACCACCCAGAAATCAGTTGTTATTATTAGTGTATAACCTAAGTATCATCTATTACTTTAGAGCTGAACAAGTTTGCTGCATTAATTGGAAAAAAAAAATACAGTGTGAAATGTCATTATTTACTTGTTATGCTCAATTTGCTTATGAGTCGCTCAAGTATAATTTGTTCCTGTTATAAACTTATGTACTATTTAAATCATTCCCCTGTGGAGTCTTGAAACTGAGATCCTGATGCACTGAATACCTTCAAACCCTGTGGTTTTGTACATTGAATTCTTCTTGACTTATCTGCCTAATGACTTCAGAATATGTATGAAAAGCTCTGCAGTAACTACTTCTCCACACAAATATTTTGATTGCTATTTAAAAAAAGGGAGGGATTTGTTTTTCTGTGTTCATAATTACTGCATCACTTGACTTATTTTTCAAGCACCTACTTAACAAGGCCAAACTTAATTGAATTGCTCATTAGAAGATAGCTGAACTGCAAAATACAAGCATTTTTCTTTCATATCATACTGTTCATATCCACACTTTACATCTTGTAAACCATACCTGTTTTCACAAAATGTTTTATGCTACAACTGCATGAATACCACAAATTGTTTGTTCTTCTAAATAAAGACAAAGATTTTTCATGATTGTCACATGGTAATGCATAGGAATCAAATTTTTAAAGGAAAACCACCTATAAAGAATCAGACAGCTTCAAGGACTACACTTAAGTTATATACTGTTACTGAAGATGAAGTGAGAGATAAAAAAAAAAAAAGTACTTCTACAAATGTCTTATATTTCAAAACTAAAAACCTAATTCAAATCCTATTTCAAACCAACAGTTCAGGGTTTGGTCTCATTTATATCAACTTTGGTATTTACGTAAGATTAGAACATAAGCCAATCCAAATAAAAACAATTATAATGATGACAGCCTATCCAGACTTGAGCCCGGAGTGTTCCCATAAATCTTTCAGCTAGCATCCTTCATGATGCTTAGAATGTGCTAGAAGAGGAAGGAAGAACAATAGTAAGAAAGCTAAGCTATGCAGCAACCACATCCCATGGCAAACCAAAGCACCTCATTTGTTTTGTAAAGAGTAGGCAGAAGGGAGATGTGGCAGTGAGGTGTGCTTACCTGTCAACCCTAAACTCCTTCAGTATGTATGACCGAGGTCATGACAAATGGCTATTTCCTTATTTAGTTTCACAAATAACTAAATTTATTGGAGGAATTTATCTTGTACTTAGGCATTTGCTGCATGCAAATGCTAGCAGCTAATCTATTCCCATTATATGGTGATTTAGTTATCAAGCATTTAAAAGAATGCAAGAGATTTCTGTGTAATGATTTTCCAGCTTCCTATTGCTTATGTGCATGTCTGCCATGCAAACACTAGGGAAATCTCTGATGTCCTCTGATCACGATCATCATGATTTATGAATACTTGACAAAATTCAGACGTCAAATTGATTCTGACGAATAGCCATTCCTAAAATTCCAAACTATGAAACCTTTTTTTTTTTTTAAAAAAAACCTGTAACTAACATGCTGCACAAGACCATGCTAAATACACTCTTCCCCAAACTTTAACATTTATACTGACAGCACTCTCTTCTAACCCAGGTTAGCTTGTTGCATACAGTGGATGTAGCACACTATTAGTTGGAGCCTGCTAGTCTTACTGCTCTGCATTTAGAGCATTTGAAAGTGCAACAGTTTGTGTGCATGTGATTCCATGTGAAGCTGGTAAGCCAGAATTATTCAAATATATCAGTTCCTGAAAACATCTGCAGAATTGTAAGAGATGTTTAGCTGTCTACAAAATGCATATTTACAGGACCACAAGCATCCCCATTTTCAAAGGGGGAACAGAACCATATAACATCAATTTAAACAAACTGATCTATAGCTTACTTCTCTCGAGGCTTTTTTGTTTTTTGTTTTGTTTGGTTTGGTTTGGTGGTAGATTATGTTATTTGTGTAGTTGTGTTTGTTTGTTTGTTTAAGAAGCAACATAATAGATGTAATAGTTTTCAGTTGGGCTTCAATATGTAGTCAAATATCTATCAAGGGGACACAAGTTAGGTAAATAGAGGAGCAGAAGTTGCATATTGTATTTTAAGTGTTTTCTCTATAACAGGTAATAAATATTGTAACAGTACATTTGAATTACACAGCTCTTGTTAACGTAAAAAATTGGATGACATAAGTTTTATTTTAGTTTTAAGGCTTCCTGTAAGTCCAAGTAAGATGGCACACACCAAAGCAGACTTGTCTTCTGTTTCACAAGTACTATGTGTTTAAAGTAATATTGTAATATATAACCCCCTGTTGATACAAGCAAGGTTACTCAGACACCAGAGTAAGAGATATCAAGAATCAAACAGTTTTGTGAGTTATGACACTAATGACTAGTTAAAGGCCTCCATAACCTATGCTAACCTAATTGTATTGTAATGACAATTAAAAAGGCAAGGTGGTAAGGAGTTTGAAGCCACAAAGTAACACATGCCTTACGCTTTGCAGAAAGGGTGACTGCTAGTTACTGTGTAGATGGGTGCTCAGTTCTTCTACTACACTTCTTTGAGTCCAGCTATGTAATTGGAGTCAAGAGAATCAAACAAACAAAGGATGTGACATTGGGATTAGGTCAAACAGACTTCCAAGTTCCAGCATCCAGGAAAGGCATTTTTGTGCCTGTGAAGAGCGTTTTGGAACCACCCTCTTCACATTATCCTTTTCTGCAATGCTCTGACAAAAAGCCTCTGCACAACTCAACCAACTCATGGTACCACTGTTAGAAAAAATGCATTAACTTTTCAGCTTGACCACAGGAAGCTACCCCAAACAGAGAAGTTCACTTAGAAGACCTCATCTTTGCTACAGTAAGTTGTACTGACTTTCATATAGATGTGAATACTTTTCCTAGAAAGCTGACGGTATCTGCAACAACTGTATTACATGATCTGTAGCTTTCTGAAATAAAGGTTTATTTGTCTGTACCTATAGGGATGGAATTATCTTACAAGCCAACTTGGCCACATCACTATAAGATGCAAGATCTGCCTCACACCAAAATGCTAAACAGGAGCATTTATACTATATCAGCTGCTCAAACCTGAATAATCATTTTGAGTTGTTAAAACACAACCCATAAATAATAGAATTAATCTCCCACCATCCCACCAAAATTCTTCAAAATTATGATTAAAACTAGATTCACTTCTGGACGTTGCTATTTTTTCCAGTGAAATTACTGAGATATGACTATAATGTCTTAATTAAAAATAAAAAAAAGGTTTAGACTCGTCAACCTTGTCAATAGCTGAACAGAATGTTTAAAGGATGACTAAAAAGGTAAAAAGGTTTTGTTTCAGTGCATTACTTCCTATAAAATTATTGAATATTCTTATGAATACAACCTGATTTGGGAAAAAAAAAAAAAAAAAAAAAAAAGGAGCATCCAGAGAGGAAGTTTACAGCTAAAAACCTACTTCATAGGCTACAGCCTAAATCATAGGATTATCAGTCAAGCTGAGTACTGCAGAATAATGATTGGTAAGTTTCTAGAAGATTACCTTGGAGCAAGGATGCTTCTTTTAATGGAAGAGGATGGAAACAATTAGATGGGGGAGCAAAACAAAAAAGGAATTAGAGTGATTTCAGCAGCTGATCTCATTCTGGATCAACCAATTCTTTGCTGAAATGAAAACATTATGAAACCTTACTTCTAAGATCTGAAGTACATATCTAATGACAAAAGCAAAGTAAATAATAAAAGAGAGTGAAATCTCAGAGGACATAAGAGCTTGACATTAAGGTTTGTTCTTACTTTGTCAAAAGTCAATGCCTGAGATAACAAAACTTGCAATCATTATCTAAGAAAATTATCCTAATCTCCACTCTCTATATATACTTTTACTAAATTATCTATGGTTACAGAAATATATATTTTAAATTTACTTTAAATTGCAATTTGCCTCCAATTCAAATAATATTTCTAACATTATTATTCCTCTTGGCATATCTTGAGTTATGTCTGTAGTACAAGTGAGGTGCCCACAGGATTCCCCATTTCCAGTATTAGACTACAACAAGTATCCTGTACTGGAACACCATACAAGCACGTGCGGGGGGGAGAAGATATTTTATATATATATACATATATATATATATATTACACTTGTCATGTTTTAATGAAACAGCAGGACAACATTTTCAGCCAGGAAGCTATTCTGATTTACACAGCCAAGAATATAACCACGTGTTTCTAGCCCTATTTCTCATAGAAATTTCAACAGAAGGAAAATAATGAAGTATGCTGAGAGAACCAAAAATGAGTTCCCCTTTAGAGGAAAAAAGTATTTTTGCAAAGGTCCCTTACAAGTGTTAGTGGCATACTTTGGAGAAAAATTATTTTTTCAGGGCTCCTTACAAGGCCAGCTCAGCTCTAATGAATCTCAAGACAAGAACTCATTAAAGCAGCAGAAATCACAGTCTCTTCTGTAGAGATTCCTATGGATCTTGGTCCTGCAATTGATTAATCAAGAACAATTCTGTTAAAGGTTTGCTTGAGTAGATTCAGAGATAATAGTTACTTAGAGTCCCCTTCAACTCAGAGGCCAAAATCATATTATTAATCCTGTGATAATATATGATTTTAGGAAAAAAAATGTTTTTTCTATGTTTTACTGTTTTTAAATGTTTTTTTACTGTTTTTTTTAAACAAACAGTAACATGTCTAGTCTAGGTTTATCATTATGTCTCTGCAGTCAAGAAGGTACCTCTAGAGAAAAAAAAATCACTCCACCCTAAAGCAGAGTTTTTACAGGGGATGAACCACATTACAAAGGTGCCTGTCCTCTCTACTGAATAAAGAATGAGCCTAGGGTATTGGCTCAATTTTTAATGAACAAGAAAAATTCTTTTATTCAGAGTTTTCAGTTTGTTAAAAAGCTGACTTCAGAGTTGCACCTGCCAATGGTGATTACCTTCCTCAATCATGCTGTAAAAGACAGCAAAAAGGAACAATTTCTATGCTTAGATCATTTTGAGAAAGTTAATTTCAAATATACAAATATAGCTACTTCCTGTGAAGTTTAATTTCAATAAACTCTAGCTATGATGAGACTGAATTACTGCTACTAGGATAATTCCTCATTCTTACTTCAGGAGAATTAAAAATGAACAGAACTGGTCTATAACATCAGTAAAAAATGCTGCTTCTCTTAAATTCTTTAGTGAAATTCTTCGACTTCTTGAGGTTTCAAGAAAGTTGGGAGAATCATTTTTTGACAGAGACAAACAAGTAGCAGGTAAAAAGTCTGGGATGACAAAGGTATGAAAAACCTTCTCCTCTCTGGAGAACCATTTCTGTAGTTTTTGAAGAATAAGTAAAATGCAGGAATAGATGTTACTGGTACAATGCCTGAATAATAATAATTGTACCTGACACTTCCATAGACTATAGTGACTTTCATCAGAGAATTGCAAAAACACTTTGAGTACATTTCTAGAATGGCAGAATCTTGCAAGGTATTGAGTGCTTCAAGGAATAGAAATTGAGGGTGTACAGCACAGCACAAGAGGTACTCAGCAGCTTGGAGAATCAAGTCCTTTAGCCTTATTACAACCCTACAAGCAAAATAATAGTGAAGTAAACAGACTTTCAACAGCAAGAGCACAGTAGAAATTCAGAGACAGCTAGTGAAACATTCAAAGGGATGTGTTATAATGGCATAGACCTGACACTGACTTGCACAAATATATTTTTCCTGTATCACTACTGCCATCAAAACTAAAAAAAAAAAAAAAAAAAACAATAAATAAATAAATAAAAATGCTCTGTCCTGAACTCCTCATCACAATAGCTCAAGAAATCACATATTCAGGAGTGTCCAGGGAAGCTCATCTAGTGTAATATAAAGAAATGTCTAAAGCCAGTTGAAACATTGTCTTTTTAAAAACTTGATAAGCGTAGGCTTATAAATAAGAATGATTTGTCAGTGTGAGATAGCATCTCCATGGTCAGATTCTCTAGCTATATAACTGGAGAAGCTGAAGTCCTGTTATTTTAATATACATATATACAAATATAAATTTATTTTCAAAGTGCTGAAAAAAACAGTTCAAACTGCATAATAGTTACTTAACTCTGTATATTTACAGAATTAACAAGAAACCAAATAATTTAGTCTGTAATTACCTAAAATACTGCCTAGTGTCATACCAACATCAACGCCATAAACAGGACATGCAACAATTTATGACTTGTGAAAAAAGTGACCATATCCAACTATTCTGCGTCACCACCTGCACTGCATTCAATGAAAAACAAAAGGGAAAGGTATGTGGTAGCCAAATGTAATCATGCAATCAGTGGGGAAACAAGTCACAGCAGTCCTGGAGCCACACAGGAATACGAATTTGAAACAAGATCAGGAGAGCAGGCATGCAGTGGAGAGAAGATACTACACGGTGTTAACCCTGGATCTGCTCTTAACCCCACAGCTGGTCCAGCCCCATACTCCTCCCTCAGTGTTCTGGTCATTCCTGCCCCCCTCCTATGTACTTTCACTGCTCAGGGACCTGCCCCCCTCCTATGTACTTTCACTGCTCAGGGACCACAGGGCCTTGTTCTCCGGTGGCTGGTGTCCTCTCTTGCTCTTTGACTGCCACCTGTCTTTCTTTTCTGTATTTAAAACATTATATAATAAAAACATATGATGAAGAGGAGTTAAATGCTTGTCTTGGCTCACCCTCATGAAATTTATTTCTGTTATGGGGCACACTGCTTTCTCTCTCCCTCCCCAGATCCTGGCAAATTCAAAATGACTTGACATTTTCCACTGTGATCCTGCATGAGCAAAAAGAGGAAAACAGAAAGGAGTTAGATAGCTTTTCGGATGCAAGTACTGGCTGTGCTGTAGCACCTGTGAAATCCAGAAGCAAACAAGGGGCACTCAGCTGCATGACACCACTGACCAGCACAGCAAGCACACCCACACTGCAGGGCCAGCAGCAGGAGACAAAACTGAATCTGACAAAAATAACACTGAGGTGGCAATTGTGGGGACCTCTGAGCCCAAGAAGTCCATGTTGGTCCATCAAGTATTTGGCATCATGGTTCCAGGGACCCCCAACAGCAGCACAAATGCACGTTGAACACAGGGTAAAAGACAGCTCTTTAGTCATTATTTCTGCTTTACTAGTTTTAGTCACTATTTTTCTTTCTGTCAGATCTAATTAAGAGGCAGTTTTGTCTTGATAGTGTGACAGCACTGGCATCTTCTGTGTTTGTAGGGACCAGATTGCAGCAGCATGGCTGTCCTTCCTGCCTAGAAGGGATCTGCCTCCACTCACATTCAAACTTTAACATCTCTGCTGAAAGAGCCGTCAACAGTTTTTCCAGTTTGCAACATGGACTCTGTGAAGCAAGCTGAAGCTATTAACTCATTTCGCACAGGCCAGAGAAGCCATCACATACAAATGACTTTTGATCTATGGCAAATTGGGCAGCATTCAGTCAAACGACCTAAAGGTTAAAGTCTCTGTGTCCTATTATCTCTCCTGAAGTCAAAGCATCCCACTTGTTAGGAGCTAACTCAGTTGTATATGGACCTCACACACTGTATTTTTTGTTCAGTAGAAATAGTACAACAGTACTTATGTGGAATTTGCAAGCAGATTGTTTACTAGTTTACGTGTTTCTGAGAATAGGACATTTATGGATGTTTGAAAAGAAAATGTCAGAATACTCTACCTGAAACCCCAAAATATTTCCCTTTATCAAGGAAATAGACAAAACAGGTTTACTCTGGGGAAACAAACAAGGAAAAAAAAAAAAAAAAAAAAGCATGTCAGGGTGTTCTTGATCTGACCAATATGCTGTGCACCTGGAGTTCCCTCTTACCTTAACAAAAGGCTGAGAAGCACCCCAGAACCAGAGCAGCACCCGTTTACCAGTTATTCAGCTCCAGAGTTACAGCACAGTGGTTGCACTTGAACACACTCATACATACAAAGATAACTCAGCTGAATTAAATACAGCTTTACCAGGATAAAATCAGTATGCTAAACGTAGACATTCCTGTTTGATTCAGTCTGCATGTATAATCTACCTTACAATTCTCAAATATTAAAAAAAATAAAAAAAAAAAAATAAGACACTCTAACAAAGCTTCTTAAAATCCATTATTGGTTTAAAAAGTTGATGAGCAGTGAACATGGGCCAGAAATACTTCACAGTGAGAACTATGAGAAACATTCACATGGAAGCATGAAGTCATAGCAAACTTTATCTGCTCAGAATTTTGCAACAGGCTTATCTGTGGAGAATCTGCAAAAATATCCTAACTTTTTATTTCACTATAAACTCACAACTCGTGAGCCTTGGTAAGTTCTCTACAGCAGCAAAAAAAAAAAAAAAAAAAAAAAAAAACGGGGGAGAACATACCAAACCAGAGTGTATTTGCAGGTGTGAATTGGAATGAGAAGATACTCAATGCAACCCGTGCCTGGTTACCCAGGCTCCTGAAATATTAGCCTTCTTGATTTCACGCTTCCAGCTTAAAATCTTGGAAAGTGTTATTTGATTCTCTTCTATTCCAGTGATCATAATTCAAATTTTAATTTTATTGAAACAATCCCAAGCAAAACACCCTGTTCATTTTTCTTTCCAGTTCCTAGCTACAATCTGCATTCATTTCTAAGTGGTACCCATGAACTGATCATAATAAAAGCAGTATCTTGGTATAGTACAGGGAAAACACTCGTTTAAGCACAGGAGGAACACCACAGAGGATGTCAGCCTGGTTTACTCATATCTAATTACATTAAAAAAAAAAAAAAAAGTAGGGAAAAATTCATAGCATTTTATCAAAGCACTTTCATTTCTTTATAGACCTAAGAGATGAAATACATTGTAAATAGAGTTATGACCTAGGTCCCTGAGGAACAAAGTAATAAATAAAACTAGAAAACAAGACTGAAAAGGCCTCTTGCAATCCAGCTTTTAAAAGAACATTAGTGTCACCATCCAGAACTTTCCAGTCATGTGATACCATGAAACAACACACAAATTTAAGATTACAGAGAAAGTGAATAGCCAGAGCTACCTTGCTCTGTTATTTTCTTTAATGAATAACAGTATCACAGCCAGAAAAAAAATAAAAAAAAAAAAAAAAACGACAGCAGCTGACAGTGTGGGTGGCTGTGTAGAAAAATATGAAAAAAAGAATTAAAGAATTCTAAGTTAAAGTTTTGTTTTCTTTTCTCCCCTAATGTCCCATGAAACACATCCATATACTGTATTTAATTAAAAGCTGGTGATCAAAGTTAGTCAACATTGTATCTCCCTACTAAATAACAAGGATATTTGTTAGTAAGGGTTCCCCAAAGAGATCAAAAACCTGTCCTTGTGCCTTTGTTTTATTGTTAGTCTGCAAAAGTTCTGATCATTTTTTAATCAAAACCAATTAGGGTAATACAGCTCGTTGCTTGCTGAGTGCATCTGTAGGTGCATTTACTAACACAATGAAAAATGAATAAAAACATAGAGTGAGTTCAACAGTGAAACAAGGTACGTCCAGTATGCTGCAGGCTGTCCCTGAGGTCTCCTGACCTCCACCAGCACGGATACATAGCATGAATTTACTGGTTGCTGCAGTGCACTGTGTGGCATTACCCAGTTGTCGTACTGCTGCAACAAGGCATCATGCAATGTAACCTCTGCGCAGGTATCAGAATCCCATCCCCACTGGAATACTTACCTCGTAACACTGCACTGACCCCAGAATATTACTGCATATTTCTCCACGGATCCTGTTTTTCCTTACAGATTCAGGGGAGTAATAAAGGGCAAGAAATGGGCTTAAGTCTTCAGTGTTGACAGTGGTTCACAGTGGAAGCCCCCTTTCGATTTGTATTACTTCTTCACTGGAATTTACTTGTCAACCCTGTCTCTAGATCTTCATGCCTCCATCTAGTGTAGCTTCTCCCATAACCCAGGATGGTGCAATGCCAATAACCTTAACAATAACACGTGGAGAGGTGTTTTTGCTCATACCTTCATTTTTCCCCCTCTAAAAAACATTTAATGTACATATGAAAACAAAAAACAAAATGAACTACCATCAAGGAAATGCATGTAGTCTCATCTTGCTTTCTCAGCAAGTTGTGTTGTGGCACAGTTAAAATTTACTCATCAGATAATCACATGCTGTTGTGCCCTACAAGTCACCTGCCTCGCTTCTTGACATGCCAGGACCAAGGTATGATGAAGAATACATATAAGTTTTATGTGGACAAAGGTACTCCCAGTACAGGGCATGTGCATGCCTGTAAATGCATAAACGCATACACACAATAGCAGCATTTGAAGCTGATGTCTTATGAATCACAGTCAGGAAAGTTGAGCCTCAGCAAGAATTATTTCATGTTTAAGGTAATGGATACATTATTTTTTAATCTAGCTGACTTTTGAACAATTCATGAAACGCTTATCAAAATTTGATATGCACTTCATGAATCTTGGAATTTAATAATTTTGTGTAATTTAATACGTTTTACCTTTTTTTTTTTTTTTTTGTAATGGTAGGCAATAAATACTGACTCTTTTGGAATAATCTAGTGCCGTGTCCATGGAATACAAGTATCTTACAGCTGATTTCAAGATTAAGGAAGATTAAGGTCTGCAAGTGACAGGAGTGGAAAATGCAGACAGAGCAGGCATTCAAAAGGGGAAACCTTTATCTTAAAGGATCATACTACATGCAAACAATCACTTTCCATTATCATCATCAGTGCTTACAGTGCAAACTTAGCTAGTTATGGACAGACCTTCCACTTGCTAACAAGAACACAAAATGGCCACAAATAGTTGCCATCAAGGTTCTTGCCTATCAGCTGTCATAGACGAGCAAGTTCAACTTCTCAACAAGGGAACCTGACCCATCCTGCCCTTTCCACCCTTACATTCTACACCGAGCACAGCCTGTACTACAGTGTGGGTGCTTCCAATCCACTTTCAGACTGTGCTATCCAGGTTGCAGCTTGACCTGTGTGAAAACATTAACTTGAATATTTTCTGACTATTTTTGCTTGGGTTGGATTCTTAGAACTTCTGCACAGTATAAAATGTATTTCAAAATGAAAGATCGTATTTGCACCCAGTGTCTTGTTTCTAACAGCATGCAACACCTTGGTTGCACTCACACACAAATAATGTCTGAGATAACTACAGCAATTCCTTACTTAGAAAAGTAGTATTAGAAAAAACAAAACAAACAAAAAAAAAACACATTCAGAACACTTACCCACCAATTCAGCTTAGCAGTTACATTTTCACCATATAATTTCACCATCAAATGGATAGCCAGTGGCCCACAACACTACACATAAGACTTCCAGAACACTTATTTAGAAACTATGAATTAACATTATGTGCAACATCATACTTCTTGTGTTAAACATTGGTTTTTAAAAAGTGTACGAGCTACAATACTCAAGGACAAAGCAAGAATCTGACAGAACTACACAGGTGGATCTAATATTTTGAACACTCCATTCTATTTTGAACTTTGCTTTTCTTCTTCAAATTAAGTTGTCTGTTTATAAACAAGATCTAAATCCCTCCCGGGGTTAATCAAATAACCACAATATACAAACTCCAAAAGAGAAAGCACCTTCAAAGCTGATATTTGCTCAAAACCTGGAGCAGTTGCCATGGAAATCATATTCTTTTGATCCATAAATATCATCAAAATAGCATGAGTATTTGAACCAGGTCCAGCTAGTTTGAAATAGGAAAATAAGAGGGAAATGAAAATGATAGAAGGAAAAAAAAATGTGATAAAATCTCTCCAAAAGTTAAATCTACCTCCTCTTTTCAAACTTTCTTCATAATGAAGTCTTCATAAAAATGTTTCTACCAAAACATTATTGTCATCATTGTTCAATCAAAATTTAAAATGGTGAAGAGGCAGAAGATTCAAATGATGAGACAAAATTAAGGGTAAGATTGTTAAATATTGCAGAAACTATAACAACAATGTGAACGTTGTGCAATTAGTACCTGTACATAGTCAAGAAAATATTACTGTACTTGAACATGTCTGTGTCATGGCTTGGGGTGGTGGGGGGGGGCAGGCTAGCACATCTAAAATATTATTTCAGAATTACTGAAAGAAATAACTCAGAGTGCAAACTTAATATGGTCAGTAAGAACTGGACTTATTGCCTATGTCCATCAGAGGATGAGATGCAGAATTCACATAATAGTTGGAAGATGTCCGAAGCTACAGTTTATTTAAAATAAATAGATATTTTTCCCATTAAAGATGACAATTTTTCTGGAACTCTGAGAACATTTGTCCGTGTTCAACAATTGGGTGGACACATGACTTGGTACAACAGAATAAACATATGTCCAAATTTGGGTCAGAATCCTGATATGTAATATATATGGTAGCATATGTATGGAATCAGATTTGTTTTCAAATGTTTGCAGGTATATTTTTATACCTATCCTGGTTTATTTTCTCCTTTTTCAAAACTGCCAAAATGTATGTACAAGTATACAAGGGCATTAATTATGTTTTTTTTGTTTGTTTGTTTGTTTTGACTGCAAGGCAATATGTGCAAATATGCTGTAAATAAAATCTGCTTAGTGTATTAGTGATGGTTCCCTGATGGCTTTTTGCATTTTGACATTTCTTTTCAAAAAGAAATATGGAAATAAAATATTTTCAAAGGCATGTGCCTCTCAGACTTCCTCGAGGCATGTGTTATCTTACTGCTACATATTCCTTGGCATGTGCTTTTTTAATAAAAAGTTTCTGAACAAACACTGTATCTTTTGTTCAGCAGAGGAAAAAAACAAATCATTCCCATTCCATTTGTGTTTTGTGACTCTTGTGTAGAAAATTAGAATTCTGCTTGCTTTCTAAAGAAAGGTAGGCCCAAAAGCAGGTCTTTAAGCAAGCTGATTTGTTGTGGTAAGGAACATTATAGGGGGGTGTAAATTAGTCAGAAAATGGTTGCAGATGGTAAGGAAATGCAGTTTTTAGAACTCAAACAATATTCTCAAAAATGATGTCTAAGAAGAAACATAGCTAGAGAAAAGAAACTATAAGTTAAAGGTGGTTTTAGTCTGCAGCTCTCAAATGCTTACAGCTTTCCCAGCATTCACCATCACAATATATGGCTATGACAGGTTTGAAGCAAAGTGTTTAAGAGAAACCACATAATCGGCCTCCACAAACTCTCCCTCCTCCAAAACCTGGCAACCCTGGTATGTTTCCACCCTTCCAGCCCTGACCACCTCTTTCGCTAAAGGCCACACTAGCAACAGGAGAAAAACTTTTGACTTCTCTCGACAGAAGTTGACATACCAAGAAATTTTGGTCCTTGGGAAATATTCAACGGAAACTAACCTAATTTTCTTTCTGGGAGAGGAACTGAAAGTTCTATTCATTCTAACAGCCTGCAGACAACTACAACTTACCCAAGCTAACAGAGAGATCCATCCCTGAATTTCTTTTTGAATGCTTACCCATACGACCGATCACCACCTTCCTCTCTGCACCTTTCAGGCATGGGTCACTGCTGTATCTTCCCTCCCACTTGCTTTATATATAATCTTGATAATATTTCTCCCTAGTAGCTTTGAACTTCACTCTTCCCTTCCTACCTGTCTATCAAATCACTTGTTCAAGACTGCACCATTAATGAGTGAACCCTGATTCCCTGTGGTTTTCCTTGGAATCAGTTGTCATCCAATCCAAACTGTCCTGACAAAAACATCTTTTAGCAATTTAATCTTTGATTTAATCTTTTAAAAACGAATTACATATTTGAATTAAATCTCTATCGTCTTTACTCATTTATCTTCTGAAACTGTGCTACAATCTTGTTTACTGCTTCCTGTACAAACAACGATATTTGAGCTTTATTGTGTATAGATGCATTGTTTTTAAAAGATCTTTTGAGACAGATACAGACAATATCTAAAGTGTTCCCGGGACATTAGTTACAGCCTTGCTTCATTCCTACTTCACTATGCACTTATCCACTCAGTATTTTACTTCAAGATCCTAGATGTTAAACTCTCTAGGGAAAGCTGCTGCTTCCCTCTGCTTCACAAAGTTTCAAACCTCCCTTTACATGATACACAGGTAAGAAACAACTGCATCCATATTTGCAAAGTGGATATACTCTGAAAAACTACACGGGAAAAGGTGCTTGACTGTTAAATGCTCACCTTCATATTTCACAATGTAAAATCCAGGGAACAGTTTGCTGCCATCAAGGTAAGCAGGAATAGAGCTGCATCCCCAGGAAGCAGCGCTGGGGGTGCCAAACACAGCGAGCTGCCTGGCTCCCTACATGGGATCACAACAAGATCTCTGTCGCTGTCAGGGACCTCAGTCCATGACCCAGCCCAGACTCCTGGCCAAAGAACGAGAGGTAGGGTGCTCCCATGGCCAAAATGCATGCCTTGATAACAGAGCCCCCACCATAGCATCTTCAACAGAAACAGAAGCATACAAACTTCTGTATGGTTCTGAGGTTTTCTTGTATTTATGGATTTATTTATGAAGATGGAGATTATTTGAGTATTCTTCTTTAATTTCTACACCCAGCAACCCTGATGGTTATCCCATTGTTGAATTTCCTTTCTGTAACTGTAATACTGATAATTAAATAAGATTTTTTCCTTTGAATAGTTCTAATATCTCAACTAGGATTATGAGAATAAATTACATCACAAAACATTTAAACAAGCATACCAAAGCAATGAATCCCTACACTACATGATCTGGCATCGCCCCTCTCCAAAACTGTATTCAGATTATGGGCCTAAAAAAATATGGACTGTGTTAATGGCATTCGTCCTGAGAAAACACTCAAGGTACCTGCCTTTTAATCTTATGGAAAGGGACATCCTCATGATTTGATACTAAATGTAGACACCTACAATTTAATTAATTTAAGTCTGACAAAAGATCTTTATAATAGCAAATTCTGTTCTGCCATAAATTGTTCAGCTGGACAGTATCAGTTTGAAGCAGCATTTTGAAACAGACCTTTCAGCCCTATCATTCAGTACTTTGGCCACATTGCTTATTTTTTTTCCATCTTTCATACTGCTAAGTAGAAAATATGAATTAAAAAAAGGAGGGAGGGGATCAGCTCACACAAATGAATCATACAGTCATAGAAATGTTTGCTAAAAGGGACACCAAAAGTTCCTTTAGTCCAATTTCCCACTTTAGGCCAGAATATCACCACTGCTATATCAAATCAGTCAGGGTTTTACAAAACAGTCTTGAAAACCTCCAAGAACACATACTCCACATACTCCAGAACTTCTGGGCAGCTAGGGAGACTTTCTGAAGCCTCCTCCAGTGCTACACTATTACTATTTTGTTTTATTTTTCCTCCCCCTACATTTTTGCCTAAACTTCTCAAACCACATTTTATAGTCATCACTCAACCCCAGAAAGATTGCACCTGGTATGTAGTGCCTAGTCTTTGGGTTGCCTAGTTCAATGAATTCAAATGGATGTTCAGAAGCTTGAGGTACACTGGAGGACTACCAACGTGGGCAGGATCCTACAGCACAGGATCTACAGGGAGAGGTTGAGGGACCTGAACTCGCTCACTTCAGTTGAGAAGAGGCTATGGAGCAATCCAGAAGTGTCTCCAAGATTTGATGGAAAGCAAGAACAGAGCTAAGCTCTTCCAGACAATATAACAAGATCCAATGGTTTCCCCAAAACAATATCTTTATGATGCTATAGCTCTAAACAAAAATTATGGCCCCCATATTACTAAGGCACTGCTTGTTACAGGTTACCAACCCTTTGAGCTGGTTACAGTCAGTTTCTAACCTACCATTTATCCAGTCTGTACTTCCCAAGTTTAAATATGAGAACACTGTAGAAAATGTCAAAGCATTCCCAAGGTCAAGCCATCTTACATCTTCACTGATCTCCCATCATCCACGTTGCCAAGCACTTTGAAGTAAATGGCAGTTCTAGTTGGCTAAACATGGCTTTCCTTTGGTAAATCAATACTGATTGCTTCTGATAGCATACTTGTTCTTTATGTGCTTGCAACTGGGACTGGAAGTTTACCATGATCTTTCCAGGGACTGACATAAGTATGATCAAATTACAGCTCCCTGGGTCATGCTTTTAATGTTTAAGATGGGTCCGTTAGCTTTTCTCCAGTTGTCAGGGACCTACCTGAGCAACTGATTTTTCAGCCTTGCAATCGCATTGGCAATCTTTCACCATCAAGTGAACCTCATGCAGCCCATGGATTTGAACAAAAGGAGTAGGAAAGTATATTACCTTCAGAAGTGAACCTACCTTATTATACCTTGCTCTAGGACAGGTTTAGAAGAATATTCTCAAAAAGTACCAAGATGTGAAGCTGATTTAACACTGTAGTTTGCTACTCTAAGCATAAGCACAAGGAGAATCTTATTTTATTTCAAAGCTAGAAAATTTCTTATAAATTTCTTATATTTGGGTGCACATATAAGTATTTATACGTGCACCCAAATTTCTTGTGCTTACTTTACCTTACTTTAATATGCCTACTTGTTGACATTGCTTTACATTATGCAAATCTTAGAAAGACCCTAGCAAATCTTAAATAGCTCACTTGAAAGATCTCCAAGTTTTATAGTGGGAAAAGTATCAATCACACCAACTACTGATATCTATATATTTTTTAATACATGCATGGAACATTTAAGTTTGTTTACTTCACTAGGGTTCCAGGAGGACTCTTGTTAAGATAAGCAGTTTAAACTTGTTTAGTAAATCTGTTCTGATTGTCTGAGCTTTGCTAAATGATTTATCATATTGGCAATAAATGTTTGCAGCACAAGCTATAATGGTTTCAGGGGAGTTTATAGTGGGATATGCTGAGAATACATATGAGAAACACCACCAACAGACAAAAAAAAATCCATTATCTTAAGTTGCTAAGCCAACCAGAAGCATTTTTTTTCCTGTGTCAAAATCATTCATTTATTTTTTTTTTCTCTAGAAAATAAGCAAGTGCATCACAAATATTTTCTTTAACTAACAAAAATATCTAAAAGCAAGCAAATGCAATTATTTGGATGCAGGTCTCTCCACATCACATCTGTTAT
Organism: Anas acuta; assembly: GCF_963932015.1. Classification (NCBI taxonomy): domain Eukaryota; kingdom Metazoa; phylum Chordata; class Aves; order Anseriformes; family Anatidae; genus Anas; species Anas acuta. Next base: position 27,494,969 of record NC_088986.1, on the reverse strand, counting down.
TCCTCAGTATGGATACAAGCTTCAAATTTGGGATGATATTTCATGCTGTACATGATGGAAAACAGTGAGTCACAGATGGAGCTTCACTGCATGAACTCTCTATTCCCCTTTGATTTTTGGTCAGCATTTTCAGCATAAAGGGGAATGGATGAACTTTGTGGGCTCTGAAGTTCTGCAGACTGTGCACCTTTGTGTGTGAACAAGAGAGGCAGAGGGGAATGTGCTAGGGACTACAAGGATCCATAAAACTACTTCATCATATATAGTGCCAGAGAAAAATAATTCATATTTCATCATTCCTCTGAGCATTCCAAAAGGAATGTGAAATGGTGATCCTATATTCAATGTGTCATTCTTATCTAAAGTTCTTTTATGCTATGTTTGCATAGACTGTTTTTTTTTTTGTTTGTTTGATTTGGTTTATATGAACATAAATTACTTCAAAAGGAAGTAAAACAATTTGTTCCCCAGTAGCAGGCTGTGTAAGGTGCTACTGAAACCAAAACGAAATTACCAGTGCTTTGATAAAATATTGCAAACAGATTTCTTGTTCTACATCTCAGATCAGACATTGGATTAATTCCTGGAAGAAATGGTGTCAGAATGTTTTGTCTTCTTTTCTTCCCTCTTGCCTTCTTTCCACCCCTCCAGCCAGGGGAAATCCCCTGCAATAACAAGTTGTCCAGAAAGGTATAGTAACCTTCTGCTCCAGTGACCCTAAATATTTATTTTAAGGAAAAATTAGATCTTTTAGATCACAGAGTCACATCAGAAACTAATTCCATCTCTATCCAGACATCAAAAATTTATCCTCCCATAAAACACGAAGTCAAAGTTCAACGAGGGCTAATTGATGCATCTTAAGCACTAACAATCTGCAAGCAATTCATAGATCTGAAGCAAAAACCAGAATCAATACAAAAGTTCAGTTAAAATAGTAAGTACATTTGAAAATATTATACTTTCAGAGAAGATTTATTAATAGGAAAAGGGGGGAAAAATCATCATACAGATTATCCACTACAAATTATTTGAATTATGAATTTGCTTAACTGTGCAACTTCTCAGAAGCACAACAGCTGGGATTCAAGCCTCAACCACTTGCAGTTTTTTAATACACATGGACACCCATTTCTCTTGAATGTATCATCATTAATTTTATTATTCTTTTTATTAAGATACACGAGCTACTGGCCTTGCTCACTTTTTAAGATAATGACAATACTCTTGCATACCTAAAAGGTAAAGAAGCATGGCCATGCTGTCTATGCATGTGAAATCCACACCATCTGCATGAAGAATAACTGCCCGATTACCATCCAGAAGGATATGGAGAGAAAAAGGCAGAGGGGAAAGATGAAGTCTCAATCCTTTGAAATTAAGTTCACAGTCTGAGATACAATCCCACACCTCCTGCAGATGATTTGTATTCTAGGTCCTATCGAATTAAAACGGTTCTCTTCACATCAGGTGAAGAGATTTGATTCCAATAAAACAGCATCATGGAGAAAAGGCCAATGACATATTTTAAGAAATCAAACCCTATTACTTCAGTAAGCAGCATTAAAAACACCCTTTGATCTTACAGACCTGGTTTAATTTTAATTATTGCCAGCGTTGGCAAACATCAAAAATGGTATGCAAGCAAGCATGTGGGAGTGCTCAGAGCCAAACCTCATCTCTTCTTATAAATGTACCAGTAGCCATAAATTGTACAAAGTATACTTGCATTGGCATGCTGTGGGTTCGTGTGAAGGAGAATTGGTAATAGAACCTAATTTTGTATGTTATTTACTCATCTAGTGAAGACTCTGCTCTTCTGCTTAATTTTGGAAAAAGCCATTGGGGGCTTACACAACCACTTGCCCTTTGCATATGGAGATGGTATACTGCAGATATATTACAAGAAATAAACCCAGAAGGGAGAAACTTTTTATTTTGCTGTCTTTACAGACAAATTTTGTATTCCCTAGTAGTCGTATTTTGAAGTGCAGACGTCTAAGTAATAAAATCATAGAATATCCTGAGTTGGAAGGAACCCACAAGGATTGAGCCCAACTCCCGGCACCACACAGGTCAACCCAAAAATTCGGACTATGTGATTAAGTGCACAGTCCAAATGCTTCTTAAACTTTGACAGGCTTGGTGCAGTGACTACTTCACTGGGGAGACCGTTCCAGTATGCAACAACCCTCTCAGTGAAGAGCCTCTTCCTGATGTCTAGCCCGAACTTCTGCCGCAGCTTGACACCATTCCCGCGGGTCCTATCACTGGTCACTAAAGAGAACAGATCGGCAGATAATGTAAACCGGTTTAAGTGAAAGGGGATGTTAGGGAAGATATCATCATGAAGGGTACCTTTCTGACTTCTGGGATCAGTCAAGAGGCTGAGCCTCTCTTCCCCCTGCACTGAGATGTCGTGGGGTAGGATTTCAATGCTTGGTTGTACCAAGTGTCTCCATGCACCACTCTTTTCTAGAGTCTCTCAAATATGATCTTTGGCACAACTGACAAAAATACCACTTACTAACATAAATTTAGAAAGTTTACTAAGACTTCATGTATATGATATAATCAAGTCCCTGAATTTCTGGACATCATTTTTCTGTAACTCATCTACTAGAAAATGTTTACCTATCCTAACAGACACTACAGATCAAATATTCATTCCAAGTTGAATAATCTAGATAGCAAATCTGCATTTTTTCATAAATAATACATGAATTATTCCTCAAGTGACAAGGGACTTAGTCTCACAGTTTTGCTTGAAACCACGTGATCTAGTGTCCAAAATTTAAAAAAAATAATAATAAAAAAACGCTTTTTTGAGTCCTAATTTAGTCTAAATCTTTTTTCTTTCTTAGAAATATCTGAATTGTAGAAGATAAAATTCTGAACAGTGTAATTTTTCCCCCAAATAGGTACAAGCTTGACATAAAAACAGTTTTGTTACAGCTTTCTACAAACACATCATAGAATTCAGAACTCCTATAAGTAATCCTAGCTGGATCAAAGACAAAATTATGTAGGTTCTTACTTCATTGGGATTTAGAACTCTAGCACCCATCCTGCTTTAAGAATCAAGACCTAGTCTTCCAGCTTTATGGACAGAATGGCAGCTGTATGAGTCATTATGTGCCCTATATACCTCTGATCCAGAAAGTCCTGTGAAATTGGTCTGTTAATAATACAGCCAACTGGGTTTTCAGACCCAAGCCCAGAGAAAGTCTTCTGACAATATGCCATTAAAAATTTCAAATATGGAATTAACGCAGAAGCGCAGGCTACAGTCTCTAAGTGTCAGCTTTTAGGTAAAAAGCAAGAGTCCACATTCAAAAGTGGTGAAAATGCAGTGCCTCTTTTTTTTTTTTTTTCTCCTTATTTCTGAACACTTAACTTTTTCCTTAACATCTTGGACACAGTTTGCATTTCTGACCCTCTCTTATAAATCTTGCAACTGATTTACTTGAATAGTCAGGGTATTTCAGCTGTGTTTCTTTAGGAAGTTTTTAAAATTTTAACACAGTTATATCTTTTAGAAATCCATAACAATCAGAAGAAAACCAATTTCAGTGATCTGCTTTTTTTTTTTCTTCTTTTTATTAGAGGATGATGAATTTTCTAGTACTTCTGAACTGTTGCATTCTAGTGGAGGAAAAACAATTGTTTTGCTTCTTTTACTTGTTTAGTTGGTCTTTTTACGTCAGCTTTTGAATGCTAGAGATCGCCAAATGGACTACTTTGTTTCCAAAAGCTTTCAAATGTACTTACTTTTGGAAGTCTAAGTGGACCATCTGAAAAATCTGAGTGATAAAATGAAATTTGACTCAATCCCTTACTACTTTTGAAACTACTACCACTTCATACAAAGTACTCCAATTCTAATGTTTGGCCTGAAAAATGGTTATTTCAAAGGTCCCTTTCAGTAAATTACAGCACAGATGAACAAACAGTTAAGTAATATTACAAAAAATAAAAATTCCTAAGGCTATTAACATTCAGTCAGAGAGAATCCAACATGGGAATGTTTAGTTACCCTAGTTGGAAATTTAATTAGCTGAATCAAAACAAAATAATCATTGCCACTCACACAAACTGTAGATACATAAGCCAGTTTTGTTTCAAATTTGCCAAGATGTTTCAACATTTTCCCCTCACCCCCAAACACTTTTATTATTATTATTGTTGTTGTTAGAGTGAAGACTCAGATGCTTCAGACTGGGTATAAGAAAACTGGTCAGCCTAAAAGCTATAACAACAATTTTTATTTATTTATTTACTTTTGACGAATGGCAAATACATTTTAATCATGCTCAGGAATGTAACCAATATATCCACCATCTTCACGGGTTCCTCTCACATGCTTTTTCATATCTTTGCCCCAAGCTCATCTCACTTTACTGAGATGACTAAGCAGGAGGTTACTCTAGGCTTGACTCACAAAGAGCAGAGAAAGAAGCAACATCCCAGCTGAAGTCAAAGCACGGGCAGAATGAACTGCTTCCTGCAGCTGGTGCCTTCAGGAAACGAAACGTAAAAGATATGTATATATGCTGCCCTATATTTTCTAACATCACTCATCCATCACTGAGTATTACAAATCCTGTGACACTGATGTGCTTTTGTTAGGTTCCATTTCAAATAGAACTGATTTTAAATAGTCCTCGCTTCTGAGATCTTAAGAGCTGAATCCCTTTAAATATCTGAATGCTTTTTAGAGACATGAATACGGCTTATGGTAGTATAACTTCAGAAGTTTATTTTGGAAATAATGACTACTCTATTAATAAAATAGAACAAAGATGAAAGTTAAGTTTTGCCTGTTCTCTTGGAATAAGTTTTAGAGGCTGGTCCTGCTAACACTTCTGTCTTTATCCACACAGATAGAATGAAGTTTTGCAAGCTATACCAGACTTGTGTCCGATGTTGAAAATGTGTTGCACTGCACTTTTCAGGGTTACTGAGTAGTATTTGCCACCTTAAAACTGAAGTTAAACAAAATTTTAACTTGCATAGAATTTCTAGCACCTCTACATATCGCCATTGTTGAACTGATTTAAATGTTTAATATTTTTACTCAAAGTTATGCAGTGTTAGTTTCTAGTAGTATTAAAAAAAATAATAATAAAAAATGACCAAGATACAGATTGAGAATGAGCAGAAATCCTTCCCTGGGTGTATCTAATTGATCGACTAGTTTCTTTCCAAATCATAATCCAAGTTCTGCAGATCTTACTGGAGAATTCACCTAAAGCACAGGCCTGGAATATATGGTGCTCTAGAATAAATTTATGGGTTCATTTTCATTAATTTAGAGATTTTTTTTTCTGCACCAATGTTTAACTGCAGGAAAAAAAGTGTGATGTATATAGATCATGGTAATTTTGTTTTAATTAGACTTTCTGCAGATTCTGTCTGTATCCACATTGATTCATTTTAAATATTTGTATCTTATTTTTCCCCAAAACTTAAATACTTTCTAAACTGCATAAGTAACTACTTAATTCTTTTCGTTAGCTCATTCGTAATGAAAAAATATTGCTCCATTCCATGCAATTAAATTAGGATCAGTAACCTCCTGGGTTAATAACTGGGAGAGGACAGAAAAAATAGCTTCTGGTTAAAATAAATGCTTGTAATTGTTTCCACTTGCAATCATGATCTGGAAGCATACATAGTAGACTGGTTATAGATAATTTTTCCGTTCAAATGCTTTTAATCATCTGAAGGCCAAATCTTTACCAACTGCTAATTTCAGTAAGATAAAACAAAAAATAGAGGACATTCTGAACAGATAAATAAGAACAGAAACACTGCAACCAAGTTAGAAAAATGTTTTGTATTTAGGGGCAAAAGGGGAAATGAAAACATAACCACAGAAAGGTCTTCCCAAAAGCACATTATCAGAGCCTATGCAGGCAACCAGTAGCCATGCAGCTGTCTTACGCAAGACCACTGCAGCCCCATCACAGGGATTTAGGGTCTCTCAGAGCCCTAGAGAGGCCAGAAAGATGTAAGAGCTTCCAGCGAGACACTGACCTGCTTCCGAACAGGAGAAAATTAATGGTGTATATGAAAAATGAAGATGTCGTACTACCACACAACAAGGAAAAGAGCACTCACAAACGATAGAACACTAATTCACTGTGAACAGACAAGATATTACTGTGAGTGCAGGAAGCAAGTTTTTCTGTTCCTGAAGCAGTAGTTATAGCCATAGTTATGAAAACGAGGGAAAAGAGTAAAAGCATAGCTAGCAGCAGCTGGAAGAAACAAGGAAGTTGCCTGCAAGTAATGCTTCTTCTTCAGAAGGACAAATTCTTCTAGCCTCTCTTAATCCAAAGTTTCCTGATGCGCACCTAAAGCCTCAAATTGCTTTAAGTAATTGTGCAATAAAAAAAACTCAAGCCACTTGTAATTGCAAATATTTTTACAAAATCCAAGTTGCACAGTTGCATTTAATAAGCATCTACTGAAATAAGCTAAATTACTAAGTCTTGCATAACATCAAAAGTTGCCATTACTGAAGAGTCTAATAATGTCTTAGGATCCTTCCTCAGCTATTACACGATCATTATTAACACCAAGTTTTCAATTTCTTTAAAAGATGTGTTTTATGAAATAATGTCATAATTAAAAAAAATAAAACTAGTGAATGCCTATATCCAGACATGTAATGAATTATAACATTAAATTGGTTGATATAATTCCTGTTTAAATTAATGCTTACACTTATTACTCAGCTCTCAGGCATTTATGCACTAATCCTTCATAGCAGTTTCATCAGCTATTTCCAAGCTCAGAGATGATTATGAACAGCTCAGTCTGAGCATACAGAAGGACACTTAAAAAAAAAAAAAGCAAAAACAAAACAAACAACACTAATATTATTTTTCCAATTAGTTGGTTTTTTTGTTTGTTCGTTTTTTACAATTAGATGTTTTTCTTTTTAATACTACCTTAATAACAACTCATATTTGCTTCTGTCTGTGTGATACTGTTATCTTAAACCTCTTTCAGTTTCTATGCATATATGCAGACACACACAAAGTACAGCAAAGCTCTCGCAGATCCTAGCCACCTAAAAAGCATCAGGCCTGCCACTGGCCAGCCAACGACGTCTGATCCTAACAAACATGCCACCTACTGTCCAAGCCCGAAGTAAGTGTTAAGCAGCCACCTGCACCAGAGTTACTTCAAAAAGAAGCACTCTAGCACTTCAGAGTAGACTCAGATGGTCTAGACAAATGAAGAACAAACTATGAACTACCTGTCTGTAAAATATACTGAATTCATAAGTGTGGTGTGAATGCCTCCAGCCTGAGTTACTGCCAAATCTAGGGCAGTAATGTGGATGTGAAGATCATGAGTCATTCTTATTAGCACTCCTAGAGAGGTCCTAAGGAAAAAGCTTACAAGAAAAGCAAGTTATAGGTGAAACTCACTGGGCCTTGTTAAATAAATACTTTTACTTTGAAATCGCATTACATTTCCTTGCCCAAATGAAAAACTTCTTACTGCAATTTTAGACTTATTACCAGGCAGCCCTGCAGTAGGTGGCATATAACTGAGCACGCTATTGATGACTGCAGTTGGTGTGTCTTACTGAGTAGTATGTTCTTGGCATATACACAAAACCTCAGATGCAATGCTTTGTTTAGTCTGACTGCACAGGAACATGCAATTGATTATTAGAAAGTTATATACTCTGGATGAATAGTATATTGAAGAATACAGCCAAGCAATTACTGAAAACTGGAGAAGCAATAAATGTTCTATGTTATTAAATTTACAAGAGAATGTCTATGTATTTAATTAGCATTTGACAAGAGTGCTTAAGCAAGGAAGTTATAGCTTTTCAAAATATCAATTAGTATTTTTAGCAATAAATTGTTATCTTATTATCTTGCTATAGTACTTTTGTTAAATACCATTTAAAAGATTGCCATCTTTATAACCAGGATAACGGTGGCAGCTCATTTGGAGAAAGAGCAGCCTGCTTCTACACCCACATTTGAGAGCCAGTCATTTCTTTAATTGTAGTTCATCATCTACTGCAACTGCAATCACAACTTATCTTTTTCAGAATGAATTCCTTGCATGCATTTTTCATCTTCACACAAACTGATGCAGAGAATGCTACTTACATGAAATCAAGTTACAAGTACATAGACAGTATTTGCTGCTTCTTTGATTATTAATGTTTCTTGAATTCTCAGAACGGTAAATGGCAGGATGTAAGGCATGCCTGAGTGCTAGGATTATGCCCAGCGCTTATTGTTCCTCAGTCTTTTTAACAGAGAGCTCCATTAGCCGACTTATTAAACTGAATGGCCTAAGTTGGAATATTGTGTCATCATTCTATGAAATATGCTGATAACTTGAGCTCTGCTATTGGACTAGCATGTACAAATAAACAGGATGCAAAGGTCAGGGAAAAGCTTAAAAAGAAAACCCTAAGTATTTCGACACAAATCCCTACTGCTTGCTAGTAATAATTTCACTTCTAGACTTTCAAATTTTCACTTTTTCTTTGTGTATTTCACAGGATTTTCCAATGATTTCTAGCTTATCAATGGTCCCAGTGGTACATGTACAGTAACTTGAAGTACTTGAAGTATTTCCACAGATAGCAACTACCATTGAAACCTCAACTACATTTTTCAGGAGATGAATCTGAAGGAAACATAAGATAATTGACACATCCTTGGACTTGAATAGGTAAAACAATCCTCAGTGATTAAAATCAACAAACATCAATTTGGTGATCTAGCAATTCCTTTGGCAATGTTGCTTTAAAATGTTGCAACTGTAAAAGTGGGTGAAAATAGTTCCAAACACATCTGAGGTCATTTCTGCAGAGATAACCATTACTTCCCCAACACCCCTGTAAAAGAAAAATGTTCATGGCACTGGAGAATAAGTAATCTTGGAAGGACATTTTTAGCTACATCACTAATTCCAGCACAAAAGCTAAGTAGACCTTAATTAAGAGCAATCTAGAATAATTTAGCAGTTCCTAAACTGTCTGCTTTTCCCATTATCAGTGCTGTTTTCTGCTGTATCCCCATTTAACAAAAGGATTGAGGAGGAGGTTAGTTTTGCCTGAGGTAAGGGGCGAGGAACACTGAGAAAAGTATCCAGAATACCATTTCCTTGCTAACAAAGTCACAAGTTCGATCCTCTCTCCATTGCAGTTAGACAGAGTCTTGCACAATGTGAGAGAGGAGGTGGTGTCATTTACACATTTGCAGAACATTGCTTTGGAAATGGAAAAAGCTGGCAATTCTTTGACTGAAAAACAGACCCAGACTTGAGCACTGAATACAGAATAACATCACTACATTGTCTCATTTGCTTCCAACTGAGCAATTTAGTTTAGACTACAGACATGGTTAGCAGGCATACTAATTACGAGGAGATGGAATGCAACAACTCACTGACAATCCTGAATGAACAGAAAAATGCCTTCAGGATGGCAGAGTGCAGTGAATTTCTTACAAGCCCCAACAAATAGCAATAGTCAAATCTAATAGCTTGGTGAAGAACATGAAAACAGACGAGAGATAAACATAGGGAGTGATTAAGATCCACCTGCTAATTAGAGTGCTGTATTTACTTTATTTGTTTTAAACAGCTTGCCTTTTAATTTCCATATTTAATTTTTCTTGCTATGCAGAAAAAAATGGAAAGAGGTAGAAGAATACAAGCTGCTGTTTCCAAACCATACATTTAGTCTATGATATCTCCTTTAGTGGTTTTCTCCTTGTTCCTTACATAGATTGCTTTCATGTTCTCTTATACCTTTAAATGCTTCACTATGCTCTGTAAATCTTCTATATCCATTCTATCTTCTCTATCCTTCTATTTGTAAGGAATCAGAATAAACTCTGCCAGTTGTGCTCAGCAGCTTTTTCATTTCTTTGCCTTGAGATCCATCTAGCACAATGAGTAGCAGACCAACCACAAGAGCATTCAGGTTTCAGAAGCTTCATAGGCTTCTGTGGGAAATTGATAATTGATGAAATCAATGGCTAGTCACGAGATCACTATCAAGCACCTGCATTCTAACTCATCTCAGAGTTGTTAGATGCATTCCTGATGGCTCTCTATCTAGCAGCAATGTCTCCGGCTCAGAATCTACCGTCAGTCCATCTGTTCCCAGCACTCTAGCCTGCATCCTAAGTCTCCCTTCTCTGCATCTGAAGTGCATGGTCCTTCTCCAGGAGTATACAATTCAATTCTTTGGAAAAAAATAGCTGTGAGCAAGTAGCCATAGATGAGCTGCACAAAGAACTTCTTATCTCTAAAATAGTAATGCTTTTGATAAAAACAATTTCCTGAATGTAGTTTCCTTTCCTCTGGTCCTTCATGCCCTTGGCTATTCATGCAGACCATTTGTATTCAGAAAGCCAGGTTTCTGAAACTCCTGGACTAACTCACCTTGAGCTGATGGAAGTCACTGAGAAGCGTGAGGGATTGACCTCCTGCTCTTTCATCATCTTTGAGGCACTCCCATCACGCGCTGCCCCAGTCACTCTCCTCACACCACAGGCCCTGCCAGGTGACCTTGTTGCCAAGGTAACCTCTTCTCTCTTCTCTGACAATTCCATTTTCCTCAGGAAGAGCTGGGTTATTGTCTCAGATGTTCATATTAAAATAGAAGACCATCTGCATGTAATGACCTCTCTCATTTGGGTTTTGTTCTCATTTCATCCCAACCTGAAGTGAACAGACACCAAAGACAGTAAAAGCTCATGCATCCAAAATAAAGTCAGCAGTTTAGCAGGGTTGGATACAGTTCACTGGGAAGAATGCATTAATTCTTCATGCATCAGAGAATTCACATTGCCAGAGGACCACTCTGGTAAATGGGGAGGGCAATAAACCTCTTCCCAAGATATGCCATGTTGCAAACTGATTAAGTGACATAGAACTAATTACAGCATATTATGCTTCCCAGGTCATTCAGAGCAGGAACGTCTAAAGGAGTAACATTCACTAATTGATGATTGTTTCAGGCTACCAGGTTTAAAATAATACAACGGAATAGAAAATAAGGGCCTACGAATGCATCTCACACCCATTAGCTTTAAGGTATCCGTAACAGCACCTTTCTTCCCTTTCTGCTATGCCACCTCCATACACGCCCAGCCATATCATAGAAATTCCTCTCACATGGGCATTACTGCCCTGAAAGGTCTAACAACTAAGTCGCTTCTGATTTAGCCTACCTCTGTAGCCAATGAAGAGATGGCAACACCAAAGAAACATAGCAAACTGCCTCCCGAAGACATGTATTTCTTTCTGTTAAAAAGACAAAAAAAGCTGGTACACAGACTAGACTTCAAAGTTTCAGATGCTAAACTGCGGTGAGATCACACTTCAATCGTTAGAAAACGAGCAAGTACAACTTCAGGACAGGCCTCACCTGGACAAGAGAAGATCATGGCAATAAAAAAAAGACAAATGTTTGATAAAAGACAAAATGTTTTTTTTTGTTTTTTTTTGTTTGTTTGTTTGTTTGTTTTTTGTCAAATGCTTTGACAAAAGAAGAAGAAAGTTGTTCTTGCAGACTACCCAACATGGAACACAAAAATATTCCAAAACTATGAAAGGAGACTTAGGTTATAAGTCAAAACAGCTATGCAATGAAATGGATTTTCCAGTGTGATCCACAGAGTTGGAGGTTTTTAATGTGTCTTACATTTAATTGAACCTACTTTGCTGCAGAATTGTATCATCAGGGAGGTTTCACCTTCCATTCTTTGATTCTGAGGAGTCCCCCCACTCTCCCTGCAACTGCTAACACTTCTCATTTGAACGTGTACGATTATTTCAAGCAGGTCAACATGCCTAACTGAAGTTCCAGATATGAACAGGCAAGGGACTTGCTGATCATTTGTCACTCTGAAAATCAACGCTTTGTAAACACAAAGTGAAATTCTACTGTTTTCTACTAAATGAAACTCCACACATTGTAAAGAGTAATCCCCAAAAGTCTTTTCTACAATACCATACTTTCCAAATAAGAACATACATGTCAAAGGGAATGAAGTAGCAATAAAGCCTACAGCAGTAGAGAAATCCAAATGCCTTTATTAGATTTAATAACTTTTGTGTATCAACAAATGAAAACTAAACAGAAAGTGTCATTTTAATTGATTGTTGAAACGCTTCTGGTATTGATATTTAAAAATATATATAGCTTATATTTTATTAGTATTTGGTCAGTTGTCATCTGCTGAAGTGAAGACATATAGACAGTCCTAAAGCACCATACTTTGACCTTTTCAAAGTTTTCAGATTTTAGTTGTTGGACATTCCTTTTATTTCCTCTGTAACCTTAATATTCTGCGAGCAATAGAGAAATGGAATGGCTGCCTACTCCAAACAAATGCGCTGTAAAGGTTAAAGTAGTGTAAGAGATTGCTCCTGTTCTTTTGCTGTCATTTGCAAACAATACTGGAAGCTATGACTGTACGGTGCTACTCAGTTGAGAAGAACTAATGGTAATAAGGAGTGGCAGAGTTTCCATTCTTTTTCATAACATGAGCTTTAAATGTAAAGTTTGTTCTTAGCAACCTATTAATGCATGCAATGGGTTATGAGTAGTCCAGTCAATGCCCATGCAGTGCTTGAATACATAGTTTAAAACTTTTTTTCAGGTGCCAAGTGTTTAGGTAAACATCAGCTCCTGTAAGTGTACTACAACATTATCACAGTATCACCAAGTGAATGTTGCTGTGTGGTCTTACAAACCAGCATATATTTCAGTATGAAACTGAATCAGGACCTAAACATTCTCTTTATATTTCTTATACACCTATTAACTTTTCTTTGATTGCATTACTGGGAAAGGGGGGATTAAGTTCCCACTGAAAGCTTAAAGCATGTCTTGAATTGTTAAAAGCTTGAAACAGGGCTAAGCAATACATTCCTTTCTTGCACTGTTACATATTCCTACAGAGGAAGAAAGAGCTGTAATCCATTACAAATTAAAAAAAAAAAAAAAAGAGAGACCTAAATATTTCTAACATTTAAAAATACTTATTGACACAAAAGAAATCAACTGCTGTTAATGACTACTTCTAATTATACATAGATATGTATATTTCTCGCGGTATTTATTTATTATAAAGCAAAATAAATGGGATATCAGCTCTCACTTTCCCATCAAAATGGAAAGGAACCATAAACAAAAAGTAAGTTGTTCATTTTAAAAATACACTTGAAGATGGAGCAGAGTGGCCTGCAATAATTGGTGACAAATAGCGAATTTCACCAAGCACAAGTCAAGAATTTCTCCAAGTCTGCTGTCATGTACCTCTTGCATACCTTTACAGGCAGAGCCACGCAGCAGGTGACACACATCACTTTAGCAGAACCAATTCACTGTTAGGCCAATGGTGTTTCAGCAGTGCAGTGGTGCAAACTGCAGTTTCATTACAATAATCTAACCTCATGGCCAATATTCAAGTCTCATTCCTAATGCAAAAAAGTCCTATGCAAAAATGTCCTAACCACCACTCCACCCTCTGGCGCTGTTTTTGAGGGGGACATCCCCTCCTGCTCCGGCGGGGCCACAGGAAGGTTTCCCATTACACCTTTTTCTTCCCGTGCTCTGCTTCTATCCCACCGGATCCAGGGATCACAGGCGGTGGTTGCCACACACAACCCCCCAGGACTGGCCGCCCTTTCCCAGCTCCAAGGCCAAGGAGTCCGTGGGCACAGCAAAGCAAGCCCAAAGCAGCTGAAGCCAGCAAAAGCCCAGGCAGCTCCTGGGGCCCTGCCAGCCACAGCAACACAGGGCAAAGGAAATGGCAAATGTCCCCTTTAGTCCTATCACCAACTGACAAAGACGAAAATCCCATTCATTGAATGAAGATGCAACTTCCCTTTTCCTCCCATGGAAACTCACTTTGTAGTTAAATGTTTAGAGGCTGTTTGCATTTGTTGTTTGCATGCAGATACAAAAACTTCAGCTTGAACACATATACAGAATTGGGCATAACACAAAGCTCTAATAAAGCACTGTTTCCCTCCAAATTTTTCAAAGCTAACAGAGAAATCCTTCTAGAAAAATAAATAACCAAGTCATATAATTTTGCTCAGGGTTCTAAGATCTTTCCTTGACTGATTGCATCCTAAGGGTGAGTACAGTGAACAAAAAAATAGCAACTAAGAGGGACTTATAGGGTTGCTTTGTATTTTTAGTAGAACTAAAGTTATTTGCAGCTAGCCCAAAACTTACTTTGCAGATAATCTGAAACCTGCTGAAGCTAAGAGGCTATGCTCTATCCTATGCAAAGTTTTTAGCAAACCATTTCAAACCTCTTCAGACTAACTGGAAAGCTGATGAGCCTTGAAACTACCTCTTTATTTTTCCATGGGGATCTTTTTATCTATCTAAGAAATATACCTAAATTAAGAAAGGCTTGGCTGTAGCTCTTGGCAAACAGAGGATAACTGGGATGAAAAGTAACATAGGGATTTCCTCCTGGTTTCAAGCTCATTTTAGACCTTGGCTCCTAAATCTCTTTAATTTATTTACTGTACAAGGCTCCTCAAAATTATTTTGAGCTGCAAGTTAAACTGTCAGACAGCCCACCCTGGAATTCAAGGTGAAATGACTGAAAATGCAATATGCAGGGTCTACAGAGGAAGGTGCTGCTGCAGCGTATATATACTCTAACAGTTACCGTTTGCTACTTTCACCAGTTGAACTTTGAGTAGCAGTTTAATCACAACAGCTTGAACCACAGACTGTGTCCAAATATTTTGTCAGCATCTTGTATTCTGTGCAGAACCCCCAGTGCTGCAACAAAGGTATTATACTTTCATTTAGTAAAATTAAATCTGACTTAGGTGTATATCCAACAGAGCAGCAATCAGTTTTGTCAGCTGAAGGCAGGAGTACCCCACAAGTTTTTTCAGCTTTTCCAGCTAAGTTGTATGTGTTAAGAATGTTTATTGCTGCTCACACCTAATAAGTCTTGCATAACTTCCCCTGGGGGACTTGGGATCATTGCTATCATCCAGAGGTTCAGACACAATCTAAAATATCCAAAAAAAAAAAAAGTCATTTACTTGCAGCACAACTGTTTTTCATTTCCAAATTAATGTTATGTAGTCTGAACTGAACAAGATACACATGCTGAGCATTAATAATCCTTACAGAAATTTACCATCAACATTCCATTTTAATATAAACTAGCATTCAATTAGAATATTTAGCAAAACGGTCATTTATTTCCAGAGGGTAAATACAAGTGGAAACATGCCCATCTCACATTGTTCAACAGCCTTAATATCACAGAATCACAGAAGAGCTGATGTTGGAAGTGACCCCTAGAGGTCAACTGGTCCAACCCCCTGCTTAAGCCGGGCTGCCTAGAGGAGGTTTTCCAGAACCATTGGATGACTTTCCACTATCTGCAAGGAGGGACACTCCACAATATCTCCAGGAAACTTGTTCCATTGCTTAGTCCCCTTCACAGTGAAAGTGCTTCCTGATGTTCAGACAGAATGCCTCAAATCTCAGTTTGTGCCCATTGCCTCTTGTCCTCTCACAGGGCACTGCTGAAAAGAGCCTGGCTCCATTTTCTTTGCATCCCCTCCCCTTCAGATATTTAGAGACATGTTTAATACACCCTTTCTCCTCCCCCCTCCCTGCCTCCTCTTCTCAAAGCTGGAGTACTAGCCCTCAGATTTTCCATGTAAGAAAGATTTTCTAGTCCCTTCATCATTTCCATAGCCCTTTACTGGACTCTCTTCAGTAGCTCCACCTCTCTCTTGCCCTGGGGAGCCCAGAAGGACTCACAAGTGTGGCCTCACAAGGGCTGAGGGCTGAGTAGAGGGAAAGGATCACCTCTCTTAACCTGCTGGCAACACTTTACCTAATGTAGCCCAGGATACCATTAGTGGCAAGAGCACATTGCTGACCCATGTTCAGCTTGGTGTACCACCCAGGTTCTTTCCTGCAGGGCCAGGTGCGGTCCAACTGGGCAGCCCCCAGCACGTACTGGGGCCTGGGGTTGTTCCGGGTGTGGGACTTTGCACTTATTTTTGAACTTCCCATAGCTCCTACTAGGTCATTTGTCCAGCCTGCATTTAAGACATATTAAACTTCATTCACATTTTTTTCTTAGATGCTAGTAGCAAATGTTTTTATTCTCCTCATTAGTTAGAGAAAGCTAGCAATCTGATAAAGGAAGACTGACATGCACTGTCCAAACTGAAAACTGAAAGAAAATATAAACAGTAACATAAACACCAGGAGGTCTGTCACTCACTTGGGAAGACAAACATAGCCTCCCAAAAGCTTTTCTAATCAAAGAAACTTATACTGATGTGCATACAGTTAATAAAAACACACACATTTGTTTTCTGCTCCAGATAACAAGCCCATCATGGATATTCTTGGCTTCGCAAACTGATTTGTATAATTTACTTATATATGAAGTGAACAGCAAGAGCTTTTACTGCAGCAAGGCCCACTTTGGACCATGTTTTTACCTCAGTTACTCACATTTGGCCACCAATACAGAGGTCTGTCATCCTCATTCACAGACCTCACAGTGGAATTTCAACAGTGTTATGCAATTACTACACAATGCTCCTACAGCACTGGTATCAGCTTTCCTACAGTACTTTTTCAATGCAGAGCTACAGATTGAATACACTGAGATAATGTAGGGAGTAGGAGTACATGACATGGATTGTGCTGCTGTTATCTCCTAAAATACAGTTAAAGATTCACAACCTTTGAGACAAAGTAAAAACAACACAGGAGTTTGTTCACAAACAAGGTTGTATATCACTTCTGAAGCAGTGATTTTCAAGTAAAAAAATAAAAAATATATAAAAAAAAAATCACAAGATGGACTTGTGCATGATACCAGATACCCCAAGTGATGTTTGGATTGACAGGAAAGTACAAAGACAGATCTATAATGTAAAACAGTAGCCAGGACCTACTCTGCACTGTGATTTGAGAGGCCAGATATGAAGAAGGAACCAGAGAGAGTTGTTACACAATGACTATTCATAAAAACAGATTTTGGATGTTCTTTCAGTCTGTACGTAATTCTTGCTAACAAAGTTCACTCCCTTACTTGCACTTTACTTGTGAGATCATAAGTGTTAGTTACCATCAAAGCAAGTTCTCAGTTGCTTTAATTAATGTTTTGAGAGTGTTCTACTGTATTTGGACAGTAAACAGTAAGTGCAATAACAAATAACTTCCTGCTCTGCTTCTGACCTGGTGTTGAATATCTTTCATGGAATAGATGAAACACAGCATTACTTGAGTAATATTGATGTTTCCATTCTACTTCTATCCTGTGTGATATATAGAAGCACATATGCGGGCTACACTTATCTGTGAACATGGAACAACTGTGGTATGTCAGACTTTTTGTGCAGCTTCACAAATATTTCTGCAGTTCTATACTTCTCAGAAGCATAAGACTCACTTAGAATGTGCTTCGTGCAAAAATGGCAGACCAACGTTCTGGAATGTAAAGGATCTGCACATAAGCAGATCACTGGACCAGCACACTCAGTAATGAATGCTTGCCAAAGCCACCCATTAGTGTGCTGCGTGCTCTGTAGAGCTGCTCTGCACACACAAGTGTGTGAAGGACAGCTGGGATGCCATGATGTCTGCCTGTCCATTGAGACTTCTGGCTCAAAGGTACAGCGAACTTCCTCTTCTGAAAAGGAATCTGACCTTGCTTTAAAGGATCTGTATATATACTGCAAGACCACTTTTTAAGACTATAGCTTATTTTGTAATTTTTGTCTCAATAGCTCTCTCAAAATTCTTATGCCAAGACTTAAAAATGCAGATACCTTTAAACGTTTCAATAGATAGCATAAGAATAGTATGAGTGTCTTTCTTTAAATACGCCTATTATTATACACTAGCCGTATCTGTTTCACACCAGTATGTATAAGGTACTTAAAAACAGACTTGGATTAAAAAGCTAAAATGGCAGTTCTTTATTATTATCCTTCGTATTTGTCACCATGTCTTTCATCCTTTTGTATTCTGATAATCCAAATCTTTAAATCCTTCCAGAACTCATTTGGGGTTTGGGTTTAAGATAGATTTAGTTCAACAGAAATGTTAACTTTCAACCGTTAAATCTATGCTCTCATTTATACATGAAATAAAACTTATTTTAAAATGTATGTAATTATAAAAAGTGTTTTAATGAATGATGAAAAGTACAGCATTGTGTAAACAGATTTCACAATACAGCCCAAAGAGATAATATAAAACTGTTGCTCCACTAATAAATCTTTCAAATATGTCTTAAATGAGAACTAATAAAGTTAAACTACATTAAGTATGCTAAAAAAAAAAAAAAAAAAAATCACCTCTATTATATACTAGAAAATAATTGGGTGATTAACCACCTGAAATATAATGCAGTTAAACTGTTGGTTGTGGTGCCAAAAGACTACATATGTGCATAGAGTTAATGCTGTGAACAGCCTGGCCTTACCTGAACAAGGAGCTCTGCTAAACTTAGCTTAAGTATGTTTATTTCTTTGGCATTCTGCAAATGAAAGTGAGTTTTTGAAGTAAAACAACAGCTTAAAGAGAAGAAAGAACAATCCAAAGGGAGTTAAAAGATTATTGTTAGTCCATATTATTTAATTAATAAGAAAAGCCTCATTGCTTATACAGGCGAAAGTGTTATGCAGACACCTAAGTCCCTTCATCCTCAGCATGCCACTGAGCTCTGTAGCTGCTCATTGTTTAGCCTGAAGAAGAGGAAGCCCAGGGGAGACTTTCTGAAAAGAAGTTGTGTGGAGCTGGGGGTCAGCCTCTTCTCACAGCTAACTAGCAATGCGGCTAGAGGCAACGGCCTCAAGTTGCACAAGGGGAGGCTTAGACTGGAAATTAAGAGAAATTTCTTCTCAAAAAGAGTAGTCTGGCACTGGAACAGGTTGCCTAGGGAGGTGGTGGAGTCACTGTCCCTTGGAGTGTTCTAAGAAAGATTGGACTTGGTGCTTAGGCACATGGTTTAGTGGGTGATACTGGTGGTATCAGGGTAGTTGGATGATCTTGGAGGTCTTTTCCTTAATGATTCTACCATTCCCCATTAGCTAAGGCAGAACCAGCAGGGAACACTTCTTCCTGCTCACACTGGGCCTCACAGGGGATGTTTTCATGGTTTCTTACCAAGCTCTGCTTCCCACTTCCCTCCCACTGGATCCTTCTGGGCCCTTCCCACAGCGCAGTGGGTGCCCACAAGCCCTCCCCCAGCCTCAGCCAGCCATCATGCCCTGATAACACAGTGCCACCGGCCCATTCCCAGCCCTGGCAGTCACCGAGCTGAAGCTACAGCCAGGGAGCCCACAGGCACGAGGCCACTGGACACAGGGAAACCAGGACCAGGTAGTGCAGGCCCGCACCAGCCCAGCCAGCTCCCGGGGCCTGGCACTACCACATGGCTGTGTTTGTATGGGCCTCTACTAGCAACATGGAAAAAAGCTCCCCTTTGCACCCAACCCCCAAATATTTAGCTGTAGCAGCCTGTCCTCTGTCTCATCTACAGAGCTAGGAGTCAGTTTTGCTGAACTTTTAATCCTTGGCTTCTGTCTAGAAACCACTGACAGCAATGCCACACACCTTTAATTGCAAAGATGAAAAAAATCAGAAAAACGATCAGTCTCTACTGCACATGATGAAAATCCTCTGGTATAAGAAGTCTAATTTTCAATGTTTTGAAAGGAAAAGCCCCAAAATTACAAAGATCTGCAGGAAATCAAACCCAGAAAATAGAGTTGCTTATTTTCAGCTCTTGAAAGTGACACTGCAACAAAAAGTGTGTGTTTACAAAGGTTTATGGTCTATAATAGTGGAACAAGTTACCAAATTTTAGTTGTAGTTTCTTTTAAACAGGACTCTCCTTGTGTATCCAGGGCACCTGCTAGCAACTAAACTAGCTTTTCCAAATGCACATTGCATATTTTCAGATCACCAGTGGTATCTGAGCTCTTACATATCTTTTGTGAATCTGAAAGACTTGCACAGTATTGAAAAGTAAAACATCCTGGTCTCTGTGCTCACATAACCACTACAATAGTGCTGTGGAGACTGTGTGTGCAGCTGCATGCATACCCACACAGAAGCAGACCCTGAACCTCAGACCTGAGTTTTGGTTTTGTAATAAGGCAGCCTGCAAGATAAACATTTTACAAGGATCTCCCCAAAGAGCCTATGGAAATACTCCAAGGCTTCAAAATGAAATTTAATACAAGAGATTGGAGTCTTTTTGCTAAAAAAAATAATAAAAAGCCATTGACAAAATGACAACAGAGCTATCAGCATGTAGGCAATAATTCTGCTGCTGACTAAAATTGAAATAGGTCAAGAAAGAATAGAGAATAAGGGCAATGCATAAGTCTTATTCATATCTGGATAAAACAAAACATTATTTAGCACAGCTGGAAATAGACTTTGATGTAAGATTACAAGAAGCACAAGGAGAAGTTGAAGATTTCATAGTTACCCCGCAGTTAGTAGTAATGGAAGGTGAAATGAGAGCCATCTGGATGGGTTTCTACTCCACTGCAGAATGGGCACTACTGATTTATCTCATTGAAAAAATTGGGCTTAACTAGTTTCTAATAAGAAAGGATTCACTGATTTACTTTCTGTATTTTAATTTTTCCACTAATTATGAGGTGCCACAACCCTCTGAGGCAGAACAAGAAATCCAACTTATCTAGAAAATGAAGCAAAAGAACAATGAGAAATGATGTGGCAAAACTCTGAGGACATGAAGATATGATATAACCCTGTAACCAATAGGGCAGCACCAGTATTGTAAATGCCTGTACTTACATACTGAACAATTACATGTGCAGAGAAATGCTTGTATTTCTTATGACCATTGTCTAGGCAAAGTTTAACACAATTGCCATATTACTACAAGCCACCTTCTGGTGTAGCATTTGTGAAGCAAACAATTCCATGATACACAAAAACCTTCAGCGCCTCCCTGGTTTTTTGTTTTGTTTTCCTGCAGATGTATTAGGTAACTGTGGGGAGTTGAGCAACTGTTCACAATCTTTTTCTTAGTCTCTTTCTCGAGCACAATAGCAAATGTGACACTGCCTAAACATGACTATTTGAAAAGCACGGTCACAACTGAAAACCAGCTGAGGCCTATAACCAACACACAAATCTTATTTGGTAGTTAAGTTTAGGTAGAGTGCTGCTAACCAGTCAAATACCAAGTTAGACAGAGGTTGCATCTTCCAACTCACTTTTCCTGTGTCTTAATATTTACCGTTTATCTTTAAATCCTGAAGACAACAGATTGCAAGTCAATTATTTTGTGTTGCTGAGGATATATCCAAAAAACGTTTGAAAAATGCATCTCACCAAGTGTGGTGAATACCTGAGCCCATAGCCTTGACTCAGACTAACTTCATGTCTCAGGGTTTTTGCAGTGTCTTGAACATATTAGTAGCTTTCCAGAAGTGGACATATCTTCAGTTTGTACCACTCAGAGTTCAAGGTGCTGAACACAAACTGTTCTGCGCAACGTGAACACTTTTATTGGCTTAACAGCAGTCATAGAAGTATGTTTGCGTAAGAAGTTATGATACCTGAGTCAGTGTGTAGTGAATGAAAGTAACTTATTTCAAGTTAGCTGCTCACAAGAAATTCACCTTGTCTGTGGGATGGTCAAAGACACTCCACTCAAAACTCAGTGACACTAAAGCTCGTAGATCCAGTATACCGATACCATGATAATGTGACTTGGGACAGACCCAGAGCAAAGTACAAGACCCTATGACAGGTAATCAGGCATTCCAGACTACAAGACCTACAAGAGCCATCTTTTTTACCACCAACAGAGTAAAATATTCGAACTCCAGAGCATTGCAGTGTCTGCAGATTAGCTACAGACACAAGGCATCACTACTGGACTGATTTTTCCCAAACTGCCCAGTTAGACTCCCCATGATCTTGGAAATGAAAGTCAGTTGCTCTATCAGAATCATTTCCTGCAGGCTGCTTTTTTAGGCCCTTTTATTAATAATGGCATGTAGCTCTTCATGACATATTGGCTCCCAGAAAACCCACTTCGGTTTACTTTGTCACCATGAGTTATGAAATAAATTCCCAGGTCCTATCAACTCAGTTGGTTTCAGCTTACAATTTTAGGTTTACTGCTCTGTCACAGTAAGGCAGCATTTTGTTCCAAAAGTGCTAATAAGCCATTTTTCCAGGAGATTACCTACCGAATTTCAGTTTGCCAGAGTTGTGCTTATTTTTTTCTGCATTATTACCATTATAGAATAAGCCTCTGTGGAAGATTTAAAAATAGAGATCCCAGTAAGGAAAAAAACAAACAAGCAAACAAAAAACCTCTTATTGACATGTATTTGAGGGAGAAAATACAGAACAGAAGCCCAGCTGCAGGTTAGATATCTAAATACCTCTGAGGAAATGGTGCATAATCAAGAAGCATTGGCCAAGACCAAGATTAGCCTGGAAACCACTTATGAAAAGGCCAGGAAGCAAAACCTCTGTTGGGTCTGGAGGACTGAAGATGCCAAAGAGAGAACAGCCATACTTCTGACAACAAACTAGTATACACTGAGAAAAAAAAAAAAAAAAAGAAAAAAAAGAAAAATCACCCACACAAAACAGACAACCCACAATTTACATAGAAAAGGCATGAAGCATTTCAATGGGATCATCATAGGTTGCTAGCATACTATATTATATATACACACACAATGGATTCTTGACTGTTTTTTTCTTCTCTTCTTTGCTACCATGAGCCTACAACATATGTCTTCCACTCTGTCAAATGTCATGTAATACCTTTTAACTTACACCCACTGTCTGATCTTTCCTACTGCCATCTCCTTTCTGCCAGCAGAACAGTATGGTTTGATCATGTCTCTTGGAACCCATTAATGCCACTTTCTCATTTCCCAGAGAGTATTTCTGCAGAATGACAGTGAGGTACTCCTTCCCTTCAAATGCTGCATGCTTTTGCCTATGGTGTGCTCAAAGCCACTTTACTGTAAATCAAACACCAAATTAAGAACTGCATGCAGCATTTTAGCATTACGGAACAGAGAAATAGCCTAAGCATATGTTGATTTGGTTCAAACTGAATCTTGACACACAGATTTTCAGCTTAAATAACAAAATTTTAATAAGAAAGACTGAAAACACTTAATCCTTTTTTCACAAGTAGAGTTACACTGGATAGCTTGTAGCTGCAAACCCTCTGGTTGAATTTAACAGGTTAAAAATATTCACCTAATTGAGCAATCAGCTGAGCATTACATGTGTTAATAGCAACACTGAAGATCAAACTTACAAAGCTGACAGCACCCTGTTGCACCCAGGCACAGTAGCATACAAAATACAATGAGAAGATAAGTGTGCATTTTACACAGAACTACTCTAGAGCAGCAGGGAGATTGCAAACTGTAATTCAAAACTTGGCAAACACCAGAATTAAGGCTACCTGCAAACCTAGAAACATAGTTAAGAGCCAATTTAAACAAAACAACAAGTTAATTTAGTCACAGTGGTCTTAATTTACCTTCAGGGCTGGTCAGTTCACAGGAGTTTAGAAAGTATAATTATAATTACAGAAGAAGGAAACCATTACACAGACTGGTATGTCAGGCTTACCTACCAGCTACTGAATTAAAGACCAATTGAATAGTATAGGCTTTACAAATTTTAAAGTAATAAGGCACAAGTAAGGCAATGTTACATGAAACTTACCTAAAACTAGCTTGTGATCCAGCATTGCTGCCTAAGGAGTCTCCACTCTATGCTATGCCATGGCATATTTAGTTATATATCATACATACATATATATACATATACATATAGAGCATACATATGTATATATACACATATACATTGTAGAGCTTAGGGATATGGTTTAGTGGGGACTGTTAGTGTTAGGTCAGAGGTTGGACTGGATGATCTTGAGGTCTCTTCCAACCTAGAAATTCTGTGATTCTGTGATATTTAGCATTTGGCCTCCCTTGACAGAAGAGGAAGAAAGTCAGGAAGCCATCTAAAGATTTCAAAAGTAATATTGTTTATAAGGCACCCAGTCTCATCACCTTTTTAAAAAATAGAGCCATGCTAAGTTGTAACATCAGTCATTTGAACATTTAGTTAGGTTTATTCTGTATTACAAGATGTGTTATGTGGAATTTAGTATCAATGTTACCTTCCATAGCAGTATAGCCTGTTATTAATTTAAATTTTCCAAGAAAACCAAAAAACAGAATGGGCTAATTACAAAATAGAAAAGAAAAAAAAAAAAAGATCACTAAATTTATGTGGCATACTTGTAAGAAAAGTGAATTACATGTGGAAGCATGTTCATTCTAGACCTTTATAGACAAATCTACAAGTTTATATTCTACTCCTTAACTTGATTTTTTTTAAGGCACAATTACCTTTCAGGAAGAAGAAATCTGATTTGGAGTATATAATCATGTAATAAAAGAATTTTTGCAGTAACATAGCTACATGATCATTTTAAAACTCTCTATCAATGTTAACAATAAGGAACAGTAATTGCTGTTAACAGTCTTGAGATACAGCCCATCCTCCTTTACAATAAGCAGATATATGGAAGCAGGCCTTTGGCAAGTGGTTTTGTTGTTGTTGAGCCAGAAAAAAAAATATCTATTGTGAAGTTCTGTATGAAAATTTGTAAGTCTGCTTTACAAATGCTCTGCAGCTTTCACTGTTGTCAGCCCTTGTATTACTGACCCTAAAGGTATGACAAAAAGCCCACTCAAATAGAGAAACCGTATTTATGAAATGGACACACAAAAGAATTCAGTTTGTGCAGTTGTATTCTCACTAAGAAAAAGATGACATATATTCCTGAGGCAATTACACTAAAGCCGACTGTTGGAATTACACTTCCCCAAACAGTAGAAATACTGTCTGAAATACATCTGTACATGAAAAGAGCCATTCTAACCATGATTTCATCATGCAAACTTTCACCACCTTCCTGAAGCCAAGGCAAAAAAAGAATTGACATAAAAAAGTCTTCATCAGCTGCCACTACAGGATTATTGAAGCTTTTAAATATGATGTTGTGGGAAATGCATCATACATTCAGAAAAGCAGAGGGAAGAGGAGGCAGGTAGAGAAGAGCACTGATAACTAAACCAGCTATTAGCTGGATTATCTGACAGGTGTTTGTTCTTACCCAGCTGGGTATTATTTAGTCCTGACTCAGTGAGCCTGAAATGCTTTAGAGACACCTCAGGGAGTCAAGCTCCCTACTGTTAAAATGACAGTGACTCAGTAAATGGGTTCCTTATGTACACGCCAGCATACTTTGCATTTGCCTGCATGATTACACTTTAATACCTAAAAATAAAAAAAAATAAAAAAATAATGCCCTTTTACTGCAAGTGTGTTAGGCTCAAAAGCTTTCATGTTTACATCTACACAATAAATGGAAGATATGAATAATCCAAATAACCAAAACCACTCATTGCTATTTGGGCTACCAGTTTCACTGATGGCCAAGAAGTGCATTTGAATCTTTTACAGTACTGAGAAACAAGTACAACCCACACAGCAACATCAAGGAACCATGACTGAATATTATCCAGAAATTATGTGCAAGATTGCAAGGATTATAGGTCTAATCTTTAGTAAGATTTTTTAGGTAGATTGAGGGTCTTCACACAATGAACCCATAGGAGGAAAGAGAGAAAAATCACAACTGAAGAACTAATATCTGTTTATAATGTAAGTTACTTAGTTTCAAGATAACATGATTCCCCCCTTCTTCATCCACCCCAAAATATAATTGAGTTCACATTTATCATTCCACCTCCAGTCCATATTGAAGTAATCTCAAACCAAAAAATTTCAGTTTCCTCACAATTACGCTACTTAAATCTTAGAATGTTGCTAATTTCTGAGTAATGATTCCCCTTTAACACATTTTTCATATAATTCAAGATGTTTTAAGATGCATGCCCTCTGTATGAAACTCATTATGTCAACAAACATTCCCCACCACTTCCATAAAAAGTAGGTGGGGAGGAGGGTGAGAAGAGATGTCTGATTCTTCAGATGGATGCTGAAACCCAGCCACATAGTATCTAGCAAAGATCAGAGTAACTGGCAGCTTGGCCCATCACATCACTTCACATGCTTCAAACACTGCAGCTCACCCACTGAAGGCCAAAGCTGGCATCGGTTTTACTTTCCTTAAACGTTTCTGTTTCAGAGGAATTATGAAAATAATATAGATAATACCTCATCTATTAGCAACAAATCTACTACAGCTATTAACAAAGGAACGCACCATGGGATTGATTTAATGGACAAATGGGGAGACAACACTTGACATCAAAGAAATGCAATTAAGCGTTGGGCAACAGCAAACCAGATAAGAGGTGAGAGCACAAACCATTGTTTAAGGTTAGAATAACAATGATTCTAAAAATAAAAAATAAGTATATAAATGTGGTTATAATGAGATAGATGGTTGTGTTTGATTTATTTATTTTTAAAGTTTACCTGTTCAAAAAATTTGCATCTACTTAAGTTATTCTATTTCCTAAGGATTCTTCACACGTATGTTGTCCTGTAAAGCCAGGCCAGATGCTGAAGCTATTTCGTGTCTAAACAAGGCATCTATTTTTACTTTTCTGCAAATGACTATCAAGTAGGATATCTGGAAAAGAATTTGTTTTTCATTTTGAGAGCAAGCCTCAGCAAACACGCATGTAAAACTGACAGACAGCTTATGACTTTCTTGACTCCAATAATTACTGGAATTGGAATCCAAGTCTGACTTTGCAGAGAATATAAAAAAGCTATAACAAAATGCCAGCAGAAAAAAAGCTTAGCTTGCTGCAGACATATGCGGATTACCTATCTGTGAGAGATAAACAGTGTAACAGAGACTGTATTAAACCTGGTGAAACAAAGGATTCTGAAGAAAGTTATCATAACTTCTCTACCCATTTTCACATGCTTTAAAGCATGTAAGTTTTATACACAAAAGTCAGGTAGCATTAGCACTATGAGGTTTGTGCATATACTGTGATTAAAAAGTTTAGAGAGCCTTTTGAAATGCAGTTCTTAAGGAGCAGAATAAAAGCAATCAATATTCTTACAGTATTTCAAGGAATATTATGTGCAAGTTTTTAGGGAATGGCTCACATTTTCTGAGACATGGTATTGCAGCATTGATTCTGATTGTATATTAATTTCACACAAATAAAACAATGAGTCATGTTCTCAGCTCAAATAAATTGGTGTAGCTCCACTAAAATTAGTAGACTTAAATCAGTTTATATGAAGCGATTGTCTGCTTCTTCATAAACTTTGTGAAGTTGTTTTTGCAAGCAGTGTTTTTTTATTTTTTTTTTTTACCTTGGCAGGTGTGAAGTTAACTGGGGCCCACTGTAGATTAACACCCAACAGCAGCAACAAGCAACTAGGCATTAAAGACTTGCAGGAACAAAATAATAGCAATGCTTATTGTTGCACAAGCAGCAATGAATTCAGCTGGGCAGCTAATTGCATTTAAGTAACTGACTGGTTAACTAACCAAAAAATCTGGATCAAATTCCCTTTTATTCATGTCAGTGCAAATTAATAGGAATTTCACTGTAGTGAGTGGTGATACACTGACGTATTGACAGGACTATCAGGCACTGACAAATACCTTTGTGTAATTACTGTCTACAAAATGATGCAGCAGCAAACTGCTTATACGTTCTTGATACACCTGAGTAAAATGCAGAATAATGTTTTTGCATCACAGTTATGTAGCATAATTCCCAAATTCCACTTTCTTTACGTCCTACCCATGATTGGGTAAAGCAGTATTACAACCTTGAATTGTCTAATACAGTTCAATTGATTAAGACAGGGCAACATGATCTATAATGCTTTTGTACTATTGACCTTCAGTGTGGGTAATCGTTTTTGCTGTCAAAAATTGACTATCTCGCAATTGACTGAGAAAGAGTAACATGATCTTTAACCTAGAATAAAGAATCCCCTACAATAAAAAAACACTGATAATACAGCACATTTGGAGGATGAGGGGCTTAAATGTCAACATATACTTGTTTTGTACTGCAAATCAAGTTTGGTGGACATAAACTAGGAGCACAATTGATAACCAGAATGAACAAACAACCGATGCAGGTGTATTTCTAAACCTGGACACTAAGATTGTTCTCTATATACTTGCATGAATATACTGCCAGTGTAAGAAACTAATCAACAAAGCATCACGCACATGACTGCAAGAAAATATTACCAAATTACTCAGAATTCTGCCAGTGATGGTCTCATTATTTATTGCCATTTCAACGGTTAAGATAAACAGGTCATTAAAGTTAGTGGGTATGTCGTTTATTCACTGCATATGACTAAAGTGTTCTTTCTAAAAGCACTACTACAGACACAATTTGTCTCTAATAACATAGCCTGTGAGGATTATCTCTACAGTGGCATTAAGTTAGTTATGTCACTGGGTTCACTGAATACTAGGCATTGCCTAACCACAAATAATATAAACGTCATCTCTTTTAACAGGAGTCTTTGAAGATGTACCGTAGAATTTAAAAGGAATAAGAAAATATAAAATAGTATTCCATGGACATTGAAAGATAACTTTAAAGTTACAAGAATACACTTTCATAAATATAGCAAGATCTTGCAGTATACATTATGGTATTTCTCTTTTTTGGCTACAGATTTGAAAGGCTACGGTAGTTGCTCTGGGGTGGAGGGGAAGAGCTCTATCCATTAACATCATTCTGCAATAGTATAGAACAGACCCTCTAATGACAATGATTTACTCCACACAGAAGACAACAGTCAAACTCACAAAGTAGAAGGCTTAAGATAAATTGTGTGTGTGTGTGTGTGTGTGTGCACGCACATGTATATAAAAATAAAATGTTTGGAACCAGGCCAAATATATATATTATATAATATAATTAAATAATATAATAATGTCTATATTTTATATATATAATATATATATATATATATTTGGCCTGGTTCCAAACATTTTATTTTGTGTTATTTAGCACTAATTCTTATTCAATATACCCTGAGCCCTGAGAGGAGAATAACCACCTCTAGTGAATTTTAAAAAACAATAAAAATTGACAGTGAAAAGTATTTCTTCAATTTCCAAAGTAGCCCTCAGCTTAAAAAAAAAAAAAAAAAAAAAAAAAAAAAAAGGAAATTTTACAAGGAATGTATTGTGCCAATCACCTGCTTGTACATTTTGCACATTATGCTTGAAGTGCAGGGCACATGTTTTCAACCAGGAGATGAGTAGGTATCTTCCCTCTTGGTCTGTACAAGTCTTACACTAAGGAATAAGAAGAAATTAATACAAAAAAGTTTGGATAGACTTTGAAAACTCATATTGTCTTGGTGGCAATGATACTTTCAATTGAAATGCACCCAATTTCTGACCATGATGTCACCTCACTTTTTCTTATGGATGACAATCTGATATGCGGATTGTCCACTGTAAAATAAATTATGAAAAGCTGACCAAAAAATAAATAAATAAATAAATCTGTGTTATATATGGGACACATGGGGCATTGCTGAAGGGAAGTTGTGAGGATAAAAAGGTATTACTGGTTCCAACATGGAAAAGTTTTATTTGCTTTTCCATTTTCTGTTAATAAAGACTGTTTCAAAAGCTAAGCAATTCTAGCTCTTCCTTTTAGAAATATTTTATGACCACCTTTCTAATAGTATCCCTTACCTGTAAAACAGTTGAGAAAGTGACATCACAAGAGCAAGTCAACAATATTCCCTTCTCTTCCTCCCTTTTAAGACACAATACATTATTTCCTGCACATCAGTTACACTTCACATTTTAAAATAAAGAAATCAACTGGCCTACGATTTCATTGAGAAATCCCAGCACAGAATATCTAGTAGCAGAATATCTATTATGAATCTCATACTCTATATCAATACTAGTGAAAATACAATAAAGAAAGAGAATGATCATTCCCTCAGTTACAACAATCTTGTTTAGTGATTATCTGATGTAACAATGTAAAATTAGTAAAGCATTATGAGCCAAGTTTTATATTTTTATATTCTATACAGATTAGACATGAGGCAGTCCTAGATTGACTCTTTCTACAATAGTGTAGATTTTTAGCATAATGTAGTAACATTAACTTAATAAAATCAAACTTCAAAAATCTAAACCTGAAAAGTCTTTACTGCACTGATTTCAGGTTAAAGATTAATTTTGATTGCCTCTCCTGTAAGAAGATACTACTTCCCCAAAAGATATTAATTTCCTGAGTTCAAAAAAAGGAGACAGATTTCAAATAGTGTTTGAAGTTTGAGTAAAAGGTAACAACAGTAACTCAAGCAGCATCATTACAATGACAAAGTCATCAGCACTAGAAAAAATTTAAGAGGTGACAGTCATACTCAGCCAGAAGGATATAATAGGTATGGTGAATATTGGCAGACGGAAGAACTTCTGTAATCAGTGACACTGGATTGAAGCAACAGCAGTGGAAAACAGATACTTCCACATGAAAAGAGTGGAAATTGGAAAGCAAGCACACTGGATGAAACAGGAAAGGTCACGAAAAACAAGAGTTTTATCTGGAAGAAGAAAAAAATCAACACAAGATAGTTAAAAACTCAAACTTAAACAAGAGCAGTGATAACATCTTGTCAAAAACTAATTTGAGGAAAAAAGAAGCCAGGAAAAATAAGGTCACCTCAGAAACAATGGCCTACAATACATCCACTTGATTCAGTCAGAGAAATTAACCTTTCAAAAGAATCTGCACTAGAAAAAAAAAAACAAACACAGGTAATTTATATCAACAAGGAACCATATTTGATTTATAATGAATAATATAACCATCTTTCATGCAATAGTTTTACACTCTCATCAAGGACTTTTTTCCTCACAACAGACTAATCAGATTTCACAGAAGAGTAAGGATAGTATAAAAATCAAACCAGTGAGGTGTACCCTACTCAGTAGCTGACTCACATACTGTCACTTTGACATGTAGGATTAAACAAGATAAGGCCAAAGGAAATCATTTTCAACATCAGGTACCACGAGCATCAAACATTGGTGCATTCTTACATTAGAGAAGCAGGACGAACTGACCGTAAACTAAGAATAAACATGAGAAGATAAATCATAGATATGTTCAGATCTGAAATACCGCACGACCAGTTCTACCTTTCAAGACTTCTAATGCCATTTTTCCTGTTTTTTTTTTTTAAACTGAATATTTTTAAACACGTTAGCCATTAAAAAAAAAAAAAAAAAGCATAATAAGCTGTATGTAAGATGCCCAAGAAACTGAGTATTAACATCCTTAATCAATACAGAAGTTGCATGCATACTTGGTATGCACATGCACACAGATTGTACACAGGACTCTACTGAAAGAGATCATCGATATGACTGACTATGTCACATATAATATGACTGGCTAGCCACTCCTTCCCATCCTGAGAATTTGCATTGGTGCAATGCAAATCAAGTCGTGGCACTAACCTCTGCTGGTTGCATAGTATCTCACTGTGGGGGAGTGGCATTTCACAAATGCCATCATGACTACCACATATAAGGATGCAAAACAAAATTGTATAGCCGAAGGGTCCTGCAACACCTCAACTACACTTATAAACAAATCCAAGTATTTTCTAAATGCAGATAATTCTGAAAAGCAGCACTGTAGGTTTTAACACACTGCAAACGTCATTATATGCCAATCAAAGGAAGTCACAGGTCTGTGTCAGGATCATGTCATATTAAACAATTATGGGATTTTTGCTCATTTATTTGCTCAAGAAAGGAATATCTCCTCCAGAGAAACTTGGGTTTGATATTTTTGAAGCTGTTATTTCAAATATGTTAAAATGAAATTAAAAAGAAGTAAGGATTATAAGTTTATGCAAGTGGGAACAGAGTTTGTTCTTAAACACTTAAACAAAGGTTCTAGTTACAGAAATTTTTATGTGAAGTTTATGCACTGGGTAGTCAGTGAAGAAACGTAAAGTGATGTAGCAGGAATACATTACAGAATAGCCAAAATCTTGCTTGCTGGCAAGTGTGAAATTATTGCCCTTTCTTTTCCCACAAAGGTCTTCCTGAGTATCTCTATACGTGCCAGCTATAGAATTACACATTGTGACTAGATGAAACCAAATATCGAGCTGCATGTTTTCTGTTTTCAAAGGTAAGCAGTACATGCATCAGCAACATGCATGTCAAGACAGAGAAGATGCAGAAAGTGACTACAGCAGAAAGCCTTCCAAATGCAGTGATGGAGGGCTGTAATAGTGACAACAAACGTAAATCTTTTGAAAAGAAAAGAACACACCCCTACCATACATGAACTTCCATAACTGCATTTTGATTTTAGTGTTGTATTAGCCTGACATTGTATTTGGCTCGAATGACTTTGTACTATTTTCATCTTGAATACTAAAGCTGAGAAATTTGAGTACTTCATCTCTGTGGAAGTAACAAACCTGAGCAGTGCAGGCAGTAGCTCACCTGACACCCTTTAAAAGTAGCACATAAAGTAGCATATGCACTTGTACAACTGCAGTTTCAAAGCCATGATTTATGTACTTTACAAGTGATTAATGATATCATCTCCCGCTATGCACTGGCGTATTAAACACTCTGCAGTAGTATTTCATGACACGCAGCATATATGACAGAGGCTAGAAGTATATTACACACATGAATGTAACTGCTTGTAAATCACTTCACCATGGCACAGCTTTATGTCATTCCAGCTAGAAATAACCTACACAACACGACCACCACTTCAGAGGAAAATAATTCACAAGTGATAAAAATATTGCAGCATTCTACAATATTTTACTTCACCCATTATCAGGTTCTTATGAAAAGCTAGCATACAACCTAGTTAACTACAAAGAAAGGGCCTCTATGGGTTCAGCTAACCTCACGAGACTCAGGTCTTGCAAATGGCTACCAAGGACCCATTAGCAGATGGTATGATTTGCAAGAACCTGGATTAAAAGCCCAGAGTAGCTGTGAATTGTTTCAATTGGGGAGATAACATGCAGGACATTCTTCTCCAAAAATAAGGATATGAAAAGCACTAGAAGACACAATAAACTAAACAGTCTCAACTTCTCCCTTTCTGCTCAAACCAAAGTCACTCACAGTGCACAACCAGGCTAGGGGTCATCAGGGCACGCATTGCCAGGAACTGTGCCAGATGGGTTGATACTACAGGCTACAAAGCTACAGAAAATTAAAATTCATTCTGTATAGAAAATGAAACTTCAACTTACCATAGCATTACTCTATCACAGCACATAGGCAACTGAATTGCATTCAGGCATCAGAGCATGAAGGCAGCCAGGTTCTCTTTCTGCTTCAATCAAGGACTGAATCACCAACATCTGTGTTATGGCAGAGTGCCCTCCCCATGCCTGGACCACAAAACAAAAATCACCAAGTAGGTTGCATCTCAAGGTGTGTATCAGCTACCCACAAGTAAAGGCAAGACCCATGCCTGCACATCCAAAAGGAATCTCAGCCATTTTGGAGAAGTGGAGAAAAAAAAAAAAAAAAGTCTAATTGTTTTTACTCAGATACAATGCACGAAAACAGATTACTTAGAGTATTTCAAGATACATCACTTTATTGTTTTGTTGCTGTCAGAACCACAGAATACATTTCTTCAGTAAATAGCTTCTGGGACTGCAGGCTGGTTTGTTTTCTACAGCAGTACCACCGAGATTTAACAGGGAAAGAAGACAAAATTACCACGCTTCATTTCAAATTTGAGAGGATCTTATAAATTTTCTGACTCATTTAGATCTTCTATAGAAATGAACTTCAAAAACATTTCATAACAGGATACTTGGAGCTATCAAATGGAGAAAATTGTTAATTCCCATCCTAGTGTATGCAGAGAGAATTGCTTGGCACAGAGGACTGCAGTTACTACAGTGTCAGAAACTCCAAGAATGCAAGGGGGAGGGGCGGATTAATTTCCAGGAACAAAAGGTTTTCAATATTCTTCCATATCCCCATATAAACTTCTTCAGACCAAAGTGAGGTGGACAACACTTGTCATTTCACTGATGTTTTGTCTGCTGTGCTGCCCCAGTAAAAGGTCTTTGGAAGGAGAAAGGAGGAGCTAATTTTTAGCTAGTTTTTGATACCGCAGCGCATCTTATACTCGTCTTACCCAGTTCTACTGCTGGCCCAGGTGGAAAAAAAATAAAATTGATCTGAAACCCAGCTGGAGCAGAGACTGAAGTTTTAAAAAGCTTTTACTGCTTGATCCCTTGCTGCTACCACTGCTTCAAAGCTTTGGAAAACCTAGGGAGAATCTAATAAAACAGAATCAAGCCTCTTGAGATAAATGTCTTATGTTTTCTTTTACCAATTGTCCTTTGAAATTCCTTGATGGATGGCATCAGTGGCATAACAGATACGTGGCAGGTGAGAGTGAAAGGCAAAAGAACTATTTACTGTTCTACGCACATAACATGTGACAAAGGGATGAATATCCCTGTAACAATGCAGTTATAACCATTTATTTGAGCACTGTTAAACGTTGTTGAACATATTTTACATTTATGTAAGCATCTCTTTTATGACGCATTGCTAAATGCTTGCTTAATAAAAAAATAAAAGTTAATAATGAAACAATTTCTTTCTAATTTCCCATTCATTTCAAGTTTAAGGATACTCATATATGTATAGCTAATTCATTTTCAATGCATAAATGTGACAGCACATTTAATGCTGAAGAAAAATAACAGGATCACTTAATAACCAATATTTACATGATACAATTAGTGTTGTAACCCTACATCATCACAGGTTTAAGGTCAGATCCCAGGAAATTGGTATCAGGATAGATTCATCATAGAGCCTGTTTGATTCACAATCCAGTATCAAGCCCACAGAGATTATTCTGAGAACCTTTCCAAACCCCTCAAGTATTTTCTTCTGAGATAGGAGACATCTTCCTGAAAATTTCATACAGTCTATGTTACTATTGTGAGAAAACTTTTGCATCTAGTTAAATAAGGAAAATAGGTGAATTTATTGACTGGATGTCAAAGATGTTTAAAAAATCATTTTTGAATGTCAAATGGTCTTTCATTTCTCCACCTTGAGATTCCTGTCTCTATTCTTTCTCTATATTTCATGTCTACTTGTTCTTTCAACCCCCTTGGAGTGCAGCCAGGCTCTACAGCCTACAGTATGAATATGCCTGCTATATTCCTGTTTGATCTTCTTCCCTTGATGTGTCAGTTTCTTTGTGGCCTGCCTACTTGTCAAACCATTTTCACTCTTCAAAACTTTTTATGAATTTTTAAAAAGCAGTGCAGATCTCAGGACATTTGATGAATTTTTCAAGAGCTAATCACACGCAAATATCACAAATATTGCTGTTTATGTGTTTAGCAACAAACATTTATTTACAAATTTCTGCACTTAAACCAGCCAGATAGCAACAAAATGTATTGAAAATACACCGAGTGACAGGTAAACAAGAGAATACATTCATCTTTTAGCTTTAATAGGAGTAGCTGTTTGTTAAAGAAGGGAAAAACAGAGAGAAGCAGCAATTAACAGTATCAATGTACTGTTGATACTGTTGATACTGTATATAAAGCGGTGAAAGATAAAATCTCAACTAATATAAAAGAACATAAAAGAGATACAAAAGAAGAAATTATGAGCCATCTTCACTTAAAATACATAATTTAGAAAATTATATAGTAGTCCAATTGCTTTAAACATGAGGTGGCTTTATCTAGAAAACTAAAGGTTTCTTATCAGCCTTACTGATGTGGTGCACTTGATATAGGTAATGTAGTTAATCCATCCATATGCATCCATAATGCTTGGATCAACAGATAACAAATTTCCATTTACTAATAGCTGTAAGACACTATTGACACTGTTTCTGAAAGTTATTACACTTTTCAGATGGTCAAAATTACATGTGTTACAAGTGAGATCCTCATACAACCAAGTTGGATGTGATCATCAAAAATAGTGTTCCCTGTGTCCAATGGGTAATTCCCTGGAATGTTATAATAAAGAATTTCTAATCTCCAGACAGGAAACGATTTAAAATATTATACAAGTGAGATTAAAAATAATGTTGTTGCACTTTTAAATCAGAGTCAGAACCACCATCAGACAAGATGTATCGAATACTCTAAGCTAAAATAACTCACTTTGCCCTTTCCCAGTGAAGGCTGCATAAAGTATACCTAACTGAAATGCTCAACATAAAAAAGTATAGTGAAGACCTGCTTAAGGCAGTATTTTTAGTGCTTTAAGAGTGCTAAAAGAAGAGTACGTAAACATATGAAAAACACACATACAGTAAGTTGCACTAAAACAGTTTTTCATATAGAGAATAGCCCAGCCAGGAAATTCCTTGTCACTAAGATATCATGACAGGGTGATACCCCCTGTCATGTGTTCACTCTCAGACTAGCTCTCACAATTTTGCTATGTATTAATTTGTCTGGTCCACTTTACAAACTACTCTTATACCTGTATGTCTAGGGATCAGATTTTCAAAGGTATTTAAGTGACTGGTTTCCATGGAATAGATATAAAACCAAGTGTAATGTTTTTTTTTTTCCAACAAAACAACCAACTAACATCTACTTTCACATCCTGTCAGAGGCAATGGTCTCAGACTTATATTTCAGAATAAAATGAAGATTGATTAATTCAAATAATTAGTAGTTCAATTGTCACAAACCACAACATGAGCGGACAGCTCATGTTCATTTTTGTGAAGTAAGAAAATATAAAGCTTCCACATAGGTATCAAATACTAATCAAGTGTCTTATCAAGAAATGGAAAGAGTTGGCATTTGAATGAAAGACAAATCTGAAATGTCTTCATCTAACTCAGCTTAAAAATTAACTGAATTTTAGCTCATATTAAAATAAATAAAGAAATAATAATCTAGATCATAAGAATTAGGAGATTAATTTTAGCTACCTGAATTCCATTATTCATTAGCCTTGCTTATTGGCAAATAATTTTACTGGAATTCTATAGTAGTGTTTCATACCATCAGTAAAATTATATTTAATATCTAGCTCCCTTTTTGTTGTGCCCATCACCATAGATTCTATGTGCCAACTACACAATTAAACCTCATAGTATCCTTTAAAAAGCTTAATATTTCCTTGCCATGGTGCTCTTGGCAGAGACAACATATTGCAGTGGAACGTTTGCTACCTTTAAAATGACAACGACAAGAAATCAAGCATTTCAAATGCCTCAGAGATGCATGGGATGTGTAAATAGGGACTACACATATTTAAGCCATTTTCTCAAAGGAGATCATTTTCGTTGTCAGTCTTACAGGAACAATGATGGCAGGTCATTAAGGGATAAAAACGTCATGAAAGAATTGAATCCTGCACCAACTGACAGAAATGTCAAGACTGAATTTCATTCATTTTGGTAGTAGCTCTCCTTATAATGAAAGATTTTTCTCCCTCTCTCATGCCTTGTGCTATGTAAACATCAGTGTACAAATACACACTTGTAAACAATTTGCAAACGGAGTTGCTCTTACATAAAAAAAATAAAATAAAATAAAATTATTTCCCTTTGAATTATTTGCATTAGTTATTTATTCCAGAGCACAATATTCTGGTATTGATCAAGCAGGATGAGATCTATTGACTGTCGTCATATCTTTGAAAGTTGTAATCTACAATAAAGCTGGTTTCAAGCTGTGGATGTCAATACAACACAGCTACATACTGTTTAGACATAAGCAGCTAAACTGAAAAATCCTGCAGATGGTAGGTTATGTCTTGTCATGTTGTATTTTTAGAATATTTAATTTTATTTCATAAATCAACATGTTCTGCGGTTACTGTCATTATTTGTATTGCTATTACACAAATATGAGGAGCACTATACAAACAGGTACTATTTACCTTTCTGCCACCTACACACAGCCAGACACAAAACATGTAGACTTCTAGCTACTAGCTGATTTCCAGGTTTTGCACTGAATAGGCATAAGAGCCTACACACTGTTGTAAATCAGGGCCAGAGTATACACAACTGTGATCAAATACACAGGAATAAAATTGTTATATTGCCACTGGACTATAACAGAAAGAAGATTGTCCTTTCTGTTTTGGTCATTACTGCTTTTACAGAGGAGGCAAGGCATTTACTAATTGGATGGAGAGACTGCAGAGAGACAACCTAGAAGGCTGAAGTATGCAACTAAAGGAAAAAAAACAAAGTGAGGTGAAAGACATACACACACACACACACACCAAAAAAAAAAAAAAAAGTAAAAGTAACCATTATAATAAATGAATACTACATTGGCTTGTCAAAAGAAAACTGAAAATTTTTGATTTTTTTTTTTTTAAATATATTATTTTCCCTAGATACGTATGCACATACCTATAAACAAAGAAGAGAGAAAGGGGACATTTCCATAGGCTTGTATAAAGAATTCAGTATTACTATATTACTGAATTTTGGGTGCAAAGGTAGATAAGAATAAAAACCCAGTACACATGAATATTGATTTTTTCCTACTTCCAACCATCTTTTTGTTATCTTTTTTTTCCAGCCATGAACTGTGAAAAACAAGCCTATATACCTATACATATATACACTCTCATATACCATGCACATAAATTAAATCTTAATGTAGCATATCAAAACAACCCACTGTGAATAAGCTGTAGAATGTAGTTTTAAATTATTACAGCATTATGCTCTGTCTGAGCTGAGTACTGGACACCTTGCTAACAAAATAAAAAATGTGTATATTATTGCAAGGAAAACATAGAAACATTTCCATTTGCTTTCACAATGATTTTATAATGGGAAGAAAAGTAATAGTTGTGTACCATTATGGTGTAGATATTAAAGATACAAGTTTCAAAAACGTTACATAAACATTAAAGTTAGTTTACAAACTGTAGTCAAAATGCTATGTTGTGACCTGGATAGGGATGTGTCAGGTCTTTGGATTCTATTTGTTTGGAAAACAGAAAACACG
The DNA here is from genome assembly GCF_963932015.1 of Anas acuta. Lineage (NCBI taxonomy): Eukaryota > Metazoa > Chordata > Aves > Anseriformes > Anatidae > Anas > Anas acuta. The sequence continues at coordinate 27,455,833 of NC_088986.1, read as the reverse complement.
ATTATTATTATTATTGTACTTGGGCAAACAGAATGAAAGAGGAAAAGCTTCTATGGAAAGAAAGCCCTTGGGGATTTTAAATCTTTTTATTTTGTTAATCCAGAATGCATACTGGATGAATCCGTGCTTATATGAATATTAATGAAAGGTTTCTAAAGATATAACCAAAATGAATAATTTTGATTCAAATAATACTAAAGGTAGTATTTTTTCAATACTGATAGACTGGTCTCCCTAGATTATAGTTATTTACCAGTTCTGTGCAGATTTCTCAAAAGTTTCAAATTACTGTTGGAAGTTTGCTCTGTCCTAGCCATCAGAAAAAATGACTTTGCCTTCTTGTTAGTTATGATACCACAAAATCTGGAGAATATCCCATATGTTGTGAAGCAAACGGTTCACTTATGAAACCAGGAAAAATAAATAAATTAAAAAAAAAAAAAAAATCCATCTCTATAGGAAGAAATAATCCAGGTGTTAACAGTTCTGCTTCATACATGGGATCTCTGGATGTTTGCAGTCATGAAGGGCCACCTGAATAAATGTGGCCAGGATCTTGCTGAGCATTCAGACATAGTTTCTGCAGAAATGTGTACTTCTTGTTATTCTCCTGGTTTCTAGAAATCATCATTGTACCATAATACGTATTAGCCATCACTGAGATGATTTAGAGAAGCTGGAACAAGTATGTTGCTCTATGATGAGTTAATCTTAACAAAAGTATTAATGAGGCCTCAGTGAAGTTACCCAAAAGTAAAATCTCATGGTTTAGGAATTAAGAATAAAGAAACAGGAGAGGATGTCCCACAGGAGAGGACTCAAGCTTCCTGCTATCACAGGCTGCACACTAATAGCCCCTTTCAGACAGTGACCAATTCCTATAGCCCCCTTGTTCTGTAGCTCAGCTTCTTACTCCTGCCACACTGACTGGACCACTGTTCCAGGCCTTCCAGGCTCTAGACTCCCAGACTTCTAAGAGTCGTCTTCTAATTTCCAATAAAAGTTTCTAAAACACAGTTTAAAAACATTGGTTTCTAACTTGAAGATGGGTGACCAGAACTAGATTCAGGCTTCTTAATGCCTTCTTAAGAGCAGAGAGTTTCTTTAATGAAACACGCTTTTGTTAAGACATCTTCTCAGAATGAGAACAAAGAGGCTATTTTAACTACCACATGAACCTTAGTAGCTGATTAAAAAAGTCGGACACTATTTCCTTGTCTAATTCTGAGAAACATGCAGGCTAGAGGTCAATCAGTGGATAATGAGTTTCCACTTTGCTTCATTGTAGTCTTTGCAATTTTTTTTCTTTTTCTACTTTACCTTCCATCTCTGGCTACTTGCTGTACTGATTAAAAGATTCTTCAGAGGTTCACCAGAATCGTCTCTACTTCTGTAGTAAATTTTGAAATCTTAATTTTAACAGTAGTAGGTTTTTTTAAGTGCAGATTAAAAACATCTTTCTGAGTATTTTTAACCTTCTTAATTTTTCAACTAAATAAGATCCTTTTTAAATCATAGAATTGTAGGGGTTGGAAGAGACCTCCAGAGATCATCGGGTCCAACCTCCCTGCCAAAGCAGGTTCCCTACAGCAGGTTGCACAGGTAGGCAACAGAAAATAATGTAAGTAATGTAATTGCAAACATTCAATGATAGCCCTGTCTCTAACATATTATTATTCCTTCCTTATCTCTTTCTAAATATTCCACACTATTAAAGATTACTATTTATCACACTAATTTCATCGTAAAAGCACCCTTATCTTAAAGTAACAGTCTAGAACGCTTTGTTTTGAATCAGCTATGAATCTGCAGAAGGAATTGGGCTACAACCCTCCTGACATGTATCTCTCTCCTCAAAAAAAAAATAAAAAAAATAAAAAATCAATAGTCTTACATAGGATCAGAAATGGAATATCAAATCAACTTACCAACTAGAATACATCTTAATGCCACTTAACTCTACTACGATAGAATTCTACAGCAAATCTGTTGTCTCACTGTCTTTGGATATTTTCTGTCACTGTTACTGTCATTAAACAGGTGATGAAAATAAAAGCAGCATTTGTTATTGTTGTTTTCTTTTGCAATGACCATCAAACAGACTTTCTCTTACAATACATAATCATGTCAATACACATGTTTTTACCATATGATTGGTATATAAATCATGCATTACTGCCTTAGCTACATAGGCAATGACCTGAGTTTTATTGTGCACTTCTTTACTGATGTTATAATATAAAAATTCATATTATTCAAGTCATCTCTTTCATAAATTATCAAAAATTACAGAAATTAAAGTAAGGTCCTTGATTAGGTCATGGTATCCTTAGACCAAAACAGTTTTAACTTCAGGTAAATTCTGTCCATCACAAATAATGCTAAAGCAAATAAGCACTTCCCAATCTCCTCCCTCCCCCCAATAAGACTATTTATAAATATCTGTATAATGAAGCGAGGGAACTTGGTCCCCAAGAGAACTGTTGAATGAGATTCTAGTCACAGAGGTCAGGCTCCAGTTCACTGGTCAGTAGCTCAACATACTTTATTTGAAACTCAGCAGCCATTTGGAAACCACCAAAAAAAATGTTATTTACTTAGAGATAGGGTTAAACTGTGGTTCTAGTTAATAAAATAAAATAAAATAAAACAAAACAAAACAAAACAAAACAAAATAAAATAAAACAAAACAAAACAAAACAAAACAAAACAAAACAAAACAAAATAAAATAAAATAAAATAAAATAAAATAAAATAAAATAAATAAAGCTGTCTGAAAATCTGAAACATTACTCACACCAAAACAATCCCTTTATAATAGATTCTTTTTGTCCAACTATTTTCAGAGGGAAGAAAAAAAATGAATGAATTTGTTGTAAATACAGTTTGTTTTTCTTCTTTTCCTTCAAATTAAAAATATGCATTTGCATATAACAGCAGCTTTTTGGGTGTGTGCACAGGGGTGTGAGTTTTTTTTATTTTTATACTTCAAGGACTTAACTTTTTATTTTTTCTATAATGTTAAAAAAAAAAAAAGCCTTTTATCTTGGAGGCACTCATCTGTCTATTTGTCTCTCTTGAAAAAAATATATTAACTATATTAACTATTGTCATAGTAATACGAGAATATATGTTATACAGATTTCAATAGTGCAACTATTTATATAGTAATATTAAATGCAAATATTTTCAAAGATAATCCAGTTCAAATAAAGGTCCACAACACCAGGTCTAAAGGTCACAAATTTATAAACTCTACTAAAAAAAATCATATTTTGAACCTTGAAAAACTTCATTTCATAGCTAATGAAAGAGATTGTTGAATAATATGAATTTTTAAAAAGTTTTATTGTAAAAAAAAAAAAAACTATTGATATCTAATGTCATTTCAGAATGAGGGTTTTGAAGACCTGGGATAAAAAAATCCATCTTTTCATATAAAATGATGTTGATGTGCATCTCTAAGTTCAGAGCTCCCAGTACAACCTCAGATCCCACTGAAAAGCATATTTTTTATACTTTAGTCATACAATAAGATGCTGAATAATAAGATGCTCTTTTCTCCTGGAAAGAGTCCAGTGGAGGGCTACAAAGATGATACGGGGCCTGGAGCATCTTCCCTGTGAAGAAAGATTGAGACCTGGGTCTGTTCAGCCTGGAGAAGATAAGACAAGACTGAGAGGAGATCTCCTCAGTGTATATAAATATCTGAGGGGTGGGGGACAGAAGGATGTAGCCAACCTCTTCTCAGTGGTTTGTGGGGATAGGACAAGAGGCAATGGCTGCAAGTCAGAGCACAGGAAGTTCCGCACTGACATGCGAAAGAACTTCTTCACGGTGAGGGTGACGGAGCGCTGGAACAGGCTGCCTAGGGAGGTTGTGGAGTCTCCTTCTCTGGAGATATTCAAGGCCTGCCTGGATGCCTACCTGGGCAGCCTGCTCTGAGGAACCTGCTTTGGCAGGGCAGTTGGACCCGATGATCTTTCAAGGTCCCTTCCAACTCCTACAGTTCTGCGATACTGTGAATACATCAGGTTGGGGGAAACTACAAGCAATCATGTAAAGAGAGACACTATCATTACATGGGTACATGGAGCAGGTAGAAAATGGGGAAATTTTAAGGTTGCCTCTTTGATTTTGGCATTTCCAACTTTGGAGTACTTGATTGCATGTCTTCAATGGCGGTTATACTAACTACGTACTTTTAAATGGTTCTGGTTTCTGACTCTTTAAATGGCATTACGTCTTTGTGCTGAATAACAGAGATGGCACCTGATGCCTCATCCTCAATGCTTTTTTGTGAAAGTATTTAATAGGCCTAAAATTCCTGGCTTTATCTTGTTTCCATTTAAGAAAACTGAAACATTCATTTTGACTTAAGTGGCAGAAAAATGAGATCCAACTAAAAATCAGGAAATATGTTTGAACATTTGCCAAAACATGATTCAACTCATAATTACTTTGCTAAATTACTTTAATTTTTCTCTACTTTACCTTGTTTATTTATTTTCCCAAGACTGTTAGAAGAAGGGAAAAAAATCCAACTTATGCAATTTAGAGAACATCTCTCATCTGCATCTTGTAAAGTTACTTTTGTTTTCTTCTTTTTCTCAATATTTTTATTGCCCATGCCAAATGTATGCTTCCAATTATTAGAATCATATAATTGTAATTCAAAAGATATATATCTATAATTGTCTAAAGGAAGAAACAGGACAAAAAAAAACAATTGGCTGTCTAATCTAATGGTATAAATCAAAACAAAGCTAAATTTTTTTTTTCTGCCTCTCTAAAAACTGTAGTAGTTTTTTTCTTCTACTCAATATTTTGATATTCAATATTTCCTGCACATTGTCATGGGCTGAATCTGTATTAAAATACTAAAAAATAAAAATAAAAAAATAGTATTAGCATATGAGCAGTACTATTATCTACAATTAAAAAAAAAAAAAATCAAATATGATCCACTATCTGTGAGACTTGGAAACAGATTATTATCTATCACAGTAATAATTATTACAGATTCTTCTATTTCAGTATTTCACATTTTTTCTTGTCAGGTCCAGTCCAAAGTCAATGCAATTCACTGCTGAATTACTAGTGGGTTAAATATTTCTTATTTATTTTTATGTTCTGGGATTTTATTTTACTGACAGATGGATTTTGCATTCTTCATAAATGACAGATAATAAAAAGTAGACCCCTCTATTTTTATTGCAGAGAAATAGTTATATGCCAAACTCTTTGGTACTAATATTTACGTATAGCTAATGTGCAATTAGTACAGAGGAGATACATGTGCTTGGATTTTAAGAAGGAACAGCACAGTCACTCATGTTTAATGCATGATTTTAGAGATTAATTCCTTTTCCAAAGCCCAAAATTACTATCACATTAAATTCTTTTCATGCTTCAAAGGAAGAAGGACTATGAATTTTAGGTGAGAAGTACAGCAACACAGTACAACCTATACTTTTCTCATAGTCAAATTAACACAGTGTGAGCCACACACGGTGGTGTTTGATCTCTAAACAATAGGAAACAATAAGCATTTAAATTATGCGCACCAATAATCTATAGCTTAATTATCCATAGCTAATTAAGTTAGAGACTTAAACAGATAGATTATCCTATGCAAGATCCGTATCTATTTTGTGAACACTGCAACAAAGTGTGTTATGTGTGAAGCCGATATGGTGCAGTACTTGCCAGGAATACTTCACAGAACTCAGATTCTGTATTAAGGTTACACGTCATACCTAAAATTAAAGTACATTTTGCCCACTAAAGTTCACATGGGAAGGAAATGCAAGAAATCAGCTACATAGTCCCTTCCTCATTTCAAAACATATTGTTACTTTATAATCTGCTTTAAACTACTGCACTGATATTCTTCCCTCTGAGCAGGCCACCAATTGTATGGACTGAGCTACAATTTCTCTGCTGTTTCTGTTTTGGACAAGTGGGAAGAAGTAGGCTCTGTCTTGTCTTAACAAAGTACCTTCAACCCTATGAAGCCAGATGGGGAGTAGGAGCAACCTAAGGTGGGCATCTCAGCATGTGTCCCAGTGGGATGGGGGAGAGACCTCTACTCCCTGGCAAAGGAGCCACTGGTCCTCCCTCAGATAGCGCTCAGAGACCTTGGAAAGCAAAGTCATATACAAATACAATATTCCTAGAAGAAAGGAAACCTTATAAAACAGTTTTTCTGACTACATGGTCCCTTTTTCTCTTCTCCTCTGTAAGCCAAATACTCCCCCTCATTTACCTTGGATAAATTTCCAATCAGCAAAATGGGAGTTAGCTTAAAATGTATTTAAATGCTCTCTTATTCCTAAGGGAAAGAGCTTTCCTAAGAATATTGCTAAGGAAACTGTAGCCATTTTCATGCAAAAGGCAGGCTGCTTGGTAAGGCAGAAACCAGCACAACAACAACAACAACAAAATAATCTATTTTATTTACTCTTCTTTTGCATCAACAGGATAAGTAGTATCAATAGGATAAACACCTAAATGTTAGGCAATAAGACATAAAACTAGATAAATTTAATTTTAAGTCAAAATGAATGTATATTTTTTTGAAATTTTATGTAGCAGAGAGATACCACTACAAAAGATTTGATTGTTCCAAATAATAAAAGGGTGACACTGTTGCCACTGTAACATTCACCAATATAAACAGGTTAAAAACCAGATCCCACAATATATTCAAAGGATATTTCCAATGCAGTCTGCCAATGCATTCAAAATATGCCTGTAGCTATCTGAGGGTGCAGATTATGCATTAGCTTCCCAATACTAGAACATTGGTTGGCCAAAACAGTGAGATAATCCCCTGAGCCTTAACCTCAGATTTGCAAAGGTTATAGAGATGCTCAGCATAGATATAGTGGGTCTCTTTGATTTTAATAAGAATTTCGGTGAGCAACATTTTTGAATATTAGTCTATCTGGATTACTTCAAGATTGATTAATAATCTAAAATTTCATTAATGTGAGGTTAAACGGAGAAAAGTGGGCAGCACAAAGAAAATAATCTCTCCTGTTTTTCTATACTCATCATTAATAATGAAGAGATTGATACATGTTAAAGGAATCAAAAACATTTCTGAGGCTCTTTACATGTAGATTTGTGTTTTTGTTTTGCTGAATTCAAATAGACCATCATGGCTTCAATCTGGTCTCAGTTACACTGATGCATCTATACATGATACCCAATGACAAAGCATGATATGTTTTTTTAACATCTGTAGAATTCATACAAAGTCACAGAGCAATAGTTTGTATGGTTATAATTCCCAAGACATGGTAAAAATCCTCTCTTCCACTGGGCAAAATAAAATAATATTTTTCCTTGTTAAAAGAACAAGAAGTCAGCATTTATCGTGGCTTCAAAGTATGAAAGGAGCTATTAAGGTGCGATTTTTTTCATTACTGGATGTTGAAAGTGCTTTCCAATTAATTGCCAAAGAACACATTTTGAACACGAGTACACTGCTCAGTGCTTTACTCTCTGTAAGCCTGGAACTCTAAGGTAGGCTTGCTAAGGCTTCCTGCTGATTTGTTGCAGAAACATTTCCTGTAAATTCAAGCTTTATGTTAATTTGTGATGAGAAATAACAGGATGATTAGGGGCTATTAACAGGTCTTGGGATAAAACTCAATGACATGAAGCAAGATCAACATTTGCTGAAATGCTATTTTTTACCCTAACAAGTCGATCTTGCACTTGAATTCAGAGCATTTTTTATTTGTTTTTGGTGTTGTTTTTTTAGTATATATTTTTTAAGTAACTATCAGATTAAAAAGACAAAAGGTTATCAAAATACAGCATACTTGTGTTTTCTTTGAATATCAAGAACTGTGAGTGAAGTTTATAAACGCTTGGCACTTCTCAGTAGTCATGTTAGTGCTATTTCCCTTTATTTTACTTTTATTATGGACTTCTTCCTGCACTTTTTGTTATCCTCTTTAGAAAATAGCCATCTTCACACTGTCATTCACTCACCTGCATTCAAGCAGGTGCGTGACCATCAAAGTCCATGTGAGCCCTCCAAGCAAGGGGAACAAAATTCAATGTTAATACAGTTTTGAGGCATTTTTCTGATTTTCAGGTTACACTTTTTTATAAAACGAATCATGACTCCCATAAAATGGGCATGCCTGCTCTTTATAGACACTGGCAGGCCTTTAGGAGGTCTGCTCCTCTGTTAACTACCTTTGTTTGCATTTTAAATTTCACATTACAAACTATGCAGAAGAAACACTAAGGAAAAAGAATTAAGATATGACACACATTAAATATTGTCTCCATTACCTGATTTGAATCAATGCTCTAACATTTTCTGAAGCCTTCTAACTCAAATATTATTCAGTGGGGCAAATTCTGTTCTCCGTTCTGCTGAGCATATCATCATTTCAGAGATGTAAAATAAAAACGTTTTGACTTATTTGAGGTTCTTATTTGCAAATTGCATATCACTATTCCAGCTGCAATTTCTGGAAACTCTTTGCTGGATTTTCAGTGTTTTCTTTAACCAAAATACATCAACAGTCATGTTTTAGGTTAGACCAATATTGTGTTTTTGAAGTGAATCAATTTTTTTTTTTTTTTAGTTGTGTTAATGCATTATTGGTGAATCCAACCAGACCCCTAATGGTTAATGTGTTATTGGTGAATCTGTGATTGTGATAGTTCAGTACCCTGAATCCAACCAGGCCCATAACAGTTAATCGGCTACACCCCTTCATGTGACAGGAGTAAGGCAACATTATTGTTTCTTGGCATAGCTTAAAATGTTTGATCTAGCCTCATGGCTCTTCCCAGTTGGGATAAGGTTACTGTGGACTTTCTGGTTTTTAGGTATTATGAAGAATGGAAGGGAAATTTAGGACAAAGTCCAATTTGCATATTAATTATAAATAGCTCATTTCAGCAGGGATCTCTTTTTTTTAATGCTTTCATTGAAAAAAACTTTAATCCCAAATGACAACTTTATCTTTCTCTTCTGTATGGTTGGTCCATATATTGGAGCCTGTTTTCATCAGCCCTCAACTGACAGATTGGAAATACCAATACTATGGAGAACCGATACAGTGATGAACTGTAAAGTTTGCCCTCAGTGTAAAACTCATCTCATGACTCACTCTGTGTGTAGTATGTGCTGCAGTTTTGCACTGCTCTGTGACCAACCTACAGCAGAAAGCTACACAGTAGAGATGAACAACCTTGTATTATGCCCTCTTTAACACTAGGCTGATTTTCCATTCCAGCTGCAATTCATGCTGATGGCACCTCCGTTGCTGCTGGGTTTTCTTGCATTCTAATCAGGTCACGTGGCAAACCTTTATCAAGCAAAATCTCCTGCATTTGCATGTGATAAAGCCACGCCATTTCTGGTAATCAGCAAAGAGCATGTACTGCTTTTTAATACAATCTCAAGCTTGTTCTATCATTCCTTCAAGGTGAAAAATCTATTTTTGACTCTACCCCTCCTTCATTGGTCTTTAGGTCTTGTTTTGATCAAGATTTATGCACTTTTTCACAATCACCATGCATTAAAACATTTGCCAATGAACAACTGTTTAAAGAATGTATATGAAAATATGCAAAGCCATGAACAAGTATCACCCTATAAACATTTTAGAAATTATATCCACAGTTAAATTATTCCTATTCAATATTACTGTCTTTATACTTCTTTTAAACATCTACAGGCATGGTTAGACCAGATACTGATCCACACACATGCAATTATCAAGGACAATTAAGAGAAAATAAAATCCTCTAAGTTACAGTTTGAAGCCTACTATTAATTGTAAGCAATATTTTCCAAAAGAAGTATCAGGAAAAATACTAGTTATATAGATAAATAATCCAGAATGACTATAAAGAAGAAAAATATATTGTGTGGTGCGAATGGGAGCACTGTGGAAAGATGGGAAGGACTCTCAGGAATCTTCTTAATCTTCGGTCTCAACTTTAAAGGTACTGTCTTATAATTAATAGACAGAAATAAGCATATACTCACTGGTTTTGTACATAAACTCATAGCAATTTAGTCTGTTTAGTATTCTTGTCAAGGAAGAGTGACATTAAGTAAAAACAAATAAATTTATCTTATCCAGGTAATACTTTGAAGATCCACAGGCCCAAAGACCAAAGTCTTTGCCACACAACTGCATACTGCATGAGATTTGTGTGTCTCATCAACTAAGTCCCAAACAGAGCTCTGAGAGAAGAAACTGTTAAAAGAGAGTCATGAAAACAGGAAGAAATATTTGGTACTCTGCTGTATTAAATGATGGTCTATGAAGTTTAAATAAATCCTATCCCATGGAGCAGCCAGAGGGCTTGAGAAAGGATTTGACAGCAAAAGAGAAGATGCAGCATTCTGCCATAAAGTAATAATAGGTTGACATTTTTATAAAAAATAACCATTAGCTGGAGATATTACTATAATGGGGAAATAGAGCTCCTGGTGAAATAGGTCTTCACAGTGTGATTCTTAACTTCTGAATCCAGCAAGGCTGGAACGTAGGGCAAGGAAGTATTGTTCCAGACCTGTAATGAGGGCAGTGAAGAACCAAACAAATGTGGACACCTTCTCTTCCTCAAAGTAGCTACTACTTTTTTTTTTCTTTTTTTTTCTCTCGTATTTTCAGTCATAGTAGCATAGACTTCTTGCTTTTGTTTTGGCTCCTGAGAAATACTTCACTTTCAATGCTAAAATGCATATTTATCAACATGATGTTGTTACCATCTTGGACATAGCCATATTTATAGAGTTTACCATCGTTAGCTCCTTTATCTGTCAAATCTCTGACTGAGGCTGCAAGATTACAAAATACCATTTAAAAGAATTTTCACAAAAACACATAGTACTTTAAGAAATTTGCTCATTATAAACTATTTAAAAAGATAACAAAAGTTTTTCGAGTATTTCACTGTCCTGAATTAGTTTGAGATACAGAGAAAGTCTAATGTTCTTTGGTCATAATGGATTTGGTAAGAAGTGCTCAAACTCATTACACCAAGAGGCCCAATTCATAAATAACCTTAATTTCCATTGATAACAGCAAACTGAATGTAGTGCCAACAGAGGAAGCTGGAGGCTAGCTGACTGAAGCATTCAAGCATTGTGAAGGACTGCTGTAACAATTTCAACAGATGTTCTGCTATCCAGCTGAAGTATTCACAGATTTAGAACTATTAGATAAACACTTTTTTAAAGTTGCAACATCTAGTAAAGACATTCTAGAAACAAAACAGAAGGATCCTGATATTAATGTTACCAATGTAGTTACAGTGGTTAATAACTGTGCAATTGGTGATAGACAAACCAGTACAAGCTGGTTGTCAGGATGAATTATCAATATAGTTTATCTATCCTGAATCAAGAGAAAAGAAGCCAAAGAAGTTACATTTTTGTTCTTTGCTGAGCAAAGAGCTAGAAAAAACAATTCATACTTAAATATCTAATGTAATAGGTTATTATAGTGTTCTTTTCAAAGAAACATTGGAGTAAATCTATTTGTAGTGAAATTTAGTTCTTTGGAGAAATTTAGACTTTTATTAAATATATTTCATAGACTATTGAAAGTTGTTATTTGTTGGTAACAGAAGAGTCTCCAGGAACTCCAAAGCCACATTAAACAATATATAGTTCTATAAAACATAGTCATATCATAAGCAATCCCTCCCCAAAGGAACTTGTAAGCTACAAAGTGAAACAAAAAAAAAGTAGTAGAAAAAATAATTGTGTTTCTATAGGATGGAAATGTACACAAAAAAAAAGAGAAACTGGGACACAGGAATTAAATGATCTGCTCACGGTTAGAGATGGAGTCAATAGCAAACCCAGCAAATAAATCCAAGTTCTACATTACTATTACTGCAAGCACCTATCTTTCCCACTCAAATCTCATCACATCTACATTTTTTAAAATGAATTTGATAGAAAAAGGAATAGTCAAATATTACAGCCTGAAGGCTTTCCCTGTCCTTTGATATTTGAGAGTTCCAGTGTGCAACCACCTTCTCAGTGAGGAACCTCTTCCCAATGTCCAGCCTAAACTTCCCCTGCTTCAGCTTAACACTGTTCCCACGGGTCCTATTACTGATGATTATGGAGAACAGGTCACCTGCCTCTCCACTCCCCCTCACAAGGAAGTTGTAGACTTCCTTTGATATTGAGAGAGGTCCCGTGATGACGTCAGCCAGCTCTAGGGTGTTTAAAGAGCTGGCTGACGTCATTGCAGGAACTCTCAATTATTTTTCAACAATCTTGGGAATCTGGAGAGGTCCCAGTAGACTGGAAGCTGGCAAATGTTGCACCAATTTTCAAGAAGGGTAAGAAAGAAGACCCTAGCAATTACAGGCCTGTCAGTCTCATGTCATTGCCTGGTAAAATTATGGAGAAGATGATCCTTGAAGTTATTGAAGCACACCTGGGGGTGTGGTGGTTTTACCTTGCTAGGCACCTAAACACCACAACCGCTCTCTCACTCCCCCTCCTTAGATGAGGAGGGGAAGAAGTAAAGTAAAGAACAACTCATGGGTTGTGATAAGGATAATTTAATTAAAGGGAAAAAATAATAATTATTAGGGAAAGATTATTATTAACTAAACATTTAACTAAAGGAAAAAAAAAGGAAGGGGAAAAAGGGAGGGGGAAAGGGAAAAAAAAATGAAGGCTATGTGGAAGTGGAGAGGAAATAAATTACTTTCTGCTTCCCACAAATGAGCGATGCTTGAAGCAGGGCCTCAACAAACGTAGCCGGTGTTTGGGAGGAGGACCGACGTTTTCGCAACGAGAGCCCACCCATCCCCTCTTCTTCCTGTTTCACACTCACCTTTTATTGCTGAGTGTGACCTCATATGGCATGGAATATCCCTTTGGTTGGTTTAGGTCAGCTGCTCTGGTGATGTTTCTTTTCTCACTGTTTTACCCACCCCCTAGGAGGGTTAGAGAGTGTCCTGATGCTGTGCCAGCACTGCTCAGCAGCAGACAAAACACTGGTGTGATACCACTGCTGTTCTAGCTACAAGTGCAGAGCACAGCACTGTATGGGCTGCTGCAGGGAAAGTTAACATCCCAGCCAGACCCAGTACAGGAGAACAATGCAGTCATTGGTCTCAGCCAACATGGGTTCATGAGGGGTAGGTCCTGCCTAACAAATTTGATTTCCTTTTATAATAAGATCACCCATCTAGTTTATAAAGGGAAACCAGCTGATGTGATCTTTTTGGACTTCGGCAAAGCTTTTGATATGGTTTCCTATAGGGTCCTACTGGACAAAATGTCCAGCATATAACTTAACAAAAACATCATACGATGGGTGAGCAGTTGGTTGACGGGCAGGGCTCAAAGGGTTGTGGTAAATGAGGCCACATCTGGCTGGCAGATGGTCACCAGTGGGGTCCCTCAAGGCTCCATTTTAGGGCCAGTCCTCTTCAATGTTTTTATAAATGATTTGGATATAGGACTAGAAGGTGTTTTGAGCAAATCTGCCAACAACACCAAACTGGGAGGAGTTGTTAACTCTGGTGAGGGTGGAAAGGCGTTGCAGAGAGATCTGGACAGATTGGAGAGCTGGGCAATCACCAACCACATGAAGAGAAAATGCCTCTGTTCCTTTTTGTCTTTTTTTTTTTCCTTCAATTATCTGTGAAACTATAAATTGAATTAGCACATATCTCAGACAGAGACAAATTTGGGGGCTTATACAGATGCATGAACACAACTAATTTTGACAACATAAATAAAAACAGGGTGAGATTGCACTACTGCCTTCGTGTTTAACAAAGTATTGTGGCAGTACAGACTAAAAAAAAATGATAATCTTAAAAATCAGACCAAACCAAACAATAACAATAAAATAAGCCAATGGATACCATTTCTTCAACTTTAATACTAAGTTTTGTCCTCAAAGTATCTGGAAAGGACTTTCTGTCCCAACTCTATCTCCTCTGCAGCCCCCGGGAGAAGAAAAGCAACATAAACTACAGAAAGAGTCAATCATTTTTTTTCCTGTAGACACTATTCTAAACTGATTCCTTTGCTTTAAAGACTCAAGAAAACGTTCATAACATAAAACATTCATTATCAGACTGCATCTTAGTCTTGTAATGTACAGCTACAGGGACTGATCAATCACCTGCAAAATGGATGGGATGTGTCTTTGAAAAAACCTCCACAGATTATAAGGGCCTTTTATTTGTTTAAAACAAGATGACCCAACTATATTTGTTATTAAACAAATAGGTAAATTGTAGTTAAAAGCTTGCTATCTGAAGAATAGATATGACTGTAAAATTGCTGTGAATTCTGTGTTTCCTCAATACATAATAATAATGTATCAAGTAATAAGCAAAAACAACAAACAGATTAGATTGTACAAATAGAAAGATAAGGGGAAGAAACTCTATCTCATCAAAAGCAAATCTTTGGGTAAAAATATGCATTACAACAACAAAAATAATCCTAAACCACGTGCCTTTATTCAGTCCATCCTGAATGTCTTATGGACTAGCTTGAATAGGGGAAACAATTTTGCCTTCCAAACTCTGCATGTATAAAACCAACTTTTTGATTTTCATCTCACTGAGGTATTTTATTTCCAACTAACAGCTTTGCTATCTGTAGAGCATAGATCCTCCAAGAGTACTCTAAAATCTGAATAAATATATACTCATTTTCTGAATGATTACTTTGGAGGCCAGAGATAACAGAAAAAAAAAAGGACAAGAGAAAAAATTTCCAAGTTATTCAGCAGAGAAGCCTAATCAGTCTTGTCTAACAGCTTAAACAACACTATTTTTTATTTATTTATGTATAACAAAACAAGTAGAAGTGTTCACATATTCCCCAACATACTGCACAGTGCCAATACCCTTTGCATGACATAGTTATCAGGAAAGAAAGTGGTATCCCTAGCAAATTGTTCATTCGTTCCAACAGAGCTAATATTTAGCTTCAGATAAGTACAAAAAAATACATATTAAAAAAAAATCCATAACAGTGATCTGAGAATAAAATAAAAAAGCAAGCTAGCCTGAATTGTATTCCATTCCCACAGTACAAAGAGGGAAGAATTTTACCAATCCTGCTAGCATCAGATTGCACAATGCTGAATTTACAGCAATCTGAGAAAATAAGTATGATAGCAAGGAAGATACTATTCTTATCTTCAGTGTACTTGACAGGGAGTAAAGAAAGAAATTTACTGGACAATAACATCACAGAAGCGTGGAAATTAGTATTTAAATATTCATATATCCTTTACTGTGTGTTTTTTTAAAGTATTTAGGTTACTGAATGTTGATTTAATACCATAAGTCACTCCATATCTTAAATACAAAACCTGTGGTCAGAGAACATATTTACCAATGAAAAGTCAATTTTGTTACATTGCCAATAACATATTAGCTAATTGGGTAATGGATTAATTACCAAATACTGAAATATCTAAACTGAATGAAAGTTTATGAAAGACTACATAAATGAATACTGAAAATTCCCATAATATACACTTGCAGATTTCTGCATATTTAACTAGTAATCTTTTATTTCAGAAGTGCCAATAAATTAGAGGAAATTTTGTTTCACATTAATTTATATGATGAAGCAGTACATATAAAGCCCATCAATTACAGTGATAGAAGTAATTAGGCTTTCAGTTCCTATGAATTAACTATGCATCATATTCCTGGTAATAAGTGGCATGCATGATTATCTCTGATTGTATCCATCTGCTTAATTTTTAATGAATGTCATAGTACGTATGCAGATTTTAATTGACAATAAAAACATGTAGATTTATTAGTTGTTTTCAACTTTATTAGTTAAACTTGTTGTGCTGTGCTAATGATCCTAATGCATGCTAATAGAGATTTCTTAGCTAATCATTGAACGTACTCACTGTTACATTCTTAGGGAGAATAAGCTAGAGCCATGACAGTTAAACTGTTAAATGTGGAGCAAAACAGCTGCATTCTGACTCTGCATCACGTAAATGACAATCTCTAATAAAGTCATAACACAGCAGGTAACATACCCTGGTGTGGACAAAGTAAGTGCTAAAAGTCCATCAGAAAAGTTTTTAGAGCTACAGTAAGTCATTCACCATTGGTTCTGCTTTTTTGTGTGTGTGTTTTGTTTGTTTGTTTGTTTGTTTTGTGTGTGTGTGTGTAATCCAAATATCATTTATCATTTAATTTGCTATTTTTGTTCAAAATCTTTTGACCTTGAACATAAAGGAGAATTTGAGGAGAATCATGAAGGGGGAGATTTTACAAAGCCTAGCATATGTCATAAAAATTATGATTTATATACTGAGTTTAAATCATAAAATGTAATTTTTACATTCAAAATGAGGCTAGGTACAATAAGATAAGATTAGGTCCACTTTGTTCCAATGGGCAGACCACCAAACATATTTTCTTAGAATTAGATATCCTTAGTGTAGGGAATCTTAAACCAAGGAAGACGTATTTTAACAGAGATATGCAACACAGATACAAAGTTAAGTCATTCTGGTACTACCCTGTTTAGAAAGATGATGCATAATTCATTGTGCTGACATCACAGTTAAAAACCTCTACCACAGAAATTAACAAATTCAAACTATATAAACTAGAATTCTTACCAGTGAATTTAGAAGACTCCTAAAAAAATAAAAATAAATTGTTTTTCAAGTGCTTTATTATTTAGTTTGTCAGCAGGGGCCCTCAAATAGGTTGAACAAGTCTGTCTGAGCAAGTGTTAACACTTAACTTAGTCTTCTGGTAGGATGCTGCCATTTTCTTCCTCCAACACCCACTGCAAGAACCTGCATGGAGTCCCGGAGGAAGAAAGGGCAACTGCACTGCTCTGCATGCTGGGGAGTGCCACCCAGCAATGCACCAGGAACATAACTACACCACTTTCCACATGTCAACAGAACTGTCCCGAGTCTTCAGATACAGATAGCTAGCCTGTGTGTCTCATCTTGTAGTTGTACGGAGAAACCTATCAGAAATTGTATATATCAGGATGTCTGTAATTTGAGAAGGCTAGCTAATTCTCAATGGAATAAAGTCATTAGAAGGGTGTCTAGCAGCTCCCATGAATCAAAAAAGTATTTTACTACTAATAACCACATAATTTTATTTCATACATATCAATTCTTTGAATGTTTTTATTAGTGTATAGGAGTCTTGGCAATATAGCACAGTCATAAGAAGAAATAAAGCAGAGACAGAGCAAATAATTTTAAAATATCAATATTAATGTTAACTTTGATATGCATGAAAACTTTGGTATCCATTTCATTTTGAATACTAAATATTAGAAAACGTTACACAAAACACTTCAAAAAAACAAGCCTCCCTCCTTTTTCTCATTTTAAAAAAGGTAACTTGGCACCCTCCCACTCTTCACCCCTTCTTATTACCTCCAAAAGGCTATAGTAATTGTTTAATCTATATGGTAAACCAATGCAGTGTTTTCCTACAAGAATGGGTGAGTGAGACCTAGGGTCTCATCGAAAATGTGCCAGTAATTCATTTATGATTGGTATTGAAGAAATGGTATTAGAGTAATACCATCAGTCATAACATAGGCTTAGTTTTTTTTGTTTTATTATTATTATTATTATTATTATTATTATTATTATTATTATTATTATTATTATTATTATTATTATTATTATTATTATTATTATTAATTGAAAACATATAATTAAAGCATAAAGAAAAAGGGATGGATAAGGTCTATTTCCCAGGAAAATAATGGGAAAGATATTAATATAGTACTGGTTTTATTTCTGTACATGCACATGTGGACTGACATTCCTTTAATAGTGTCATGTTCACTCTGATGTTTTCTTTGCCATCTTTCATTTGCAAGCCTTTTGGC
Organism: Anas acuta; assembly: GCF_963932015.1. Taxonomy (NCBI): domain Eukaryota; kingdom Metazoa; phylum Chordata; class Aves; order Anseriformes; family Anatidae; genus Anas; species Anas acuta. Next base: position 27,437,934 of record NC_088986.1, on the reverse strand, counting down.
ACCTAAAACACCCTGGGCAAAAAAACAACTTTTTAACATTTTTCATCTAGAAAAACGTATTGCACTCGAGCAATAGAGGACCAGAGGCCACAACCACATGAGCGTCACACTTCATTTAACATCTATTACACCACACTTACTTCTCCCCCATCCTCCCCCTTACTTTCTTTTTCTCTACTAGGCACAATGGTAGTCTTCAGTGAAGGTTTATCCATCCCTTCAGGGGAGTGTTTTCAGCCTCTCTTGCTATGTCTTTCTCCAAATTGATGTTTGAATCAACTCATTCTTTTAAGATTCGTGAATTTAATTAATGTCACATCGTGTTCCCCATTTCACTGGACTTACAACATTAATTTATTGGTTTTGGTCATAGCCCTTTCCCATTCTTAGCAGTAAGAAAAAACTATTTGTTTTCCCTTATTTCACATTAAAGAAATGAGTGGAAAACTCAAATCTAACATACTGTCAGATACATATTTTAGAACAATTTATTATTGAATATGGTTCTTCAAGATATGCTACAGAAACAGGCATCTAATCAGCTGTCTTAAAGATATACTGCAGCTATCATTAATTGTTTTCTAGGTAAAGTAGGCCTACTAAAAGGGCAATGGAATTTTAAAAGAATTTTTTTTTCATTGATTACCTAGATATCTTCCTGAGACACATCAGGAAAACAATAATCACCTTATCCTCTTCAATTTGATTACTCCTTTTTTTTTTTTTTTTTTTTTCCTTTTTCTAGAGGGTATGGGTAAGTAGAGACCTCTGCATACTGTTGACCAAACAGCACAGTTTTATTGGATGGAGGGATTCCAGAGTACTCATCTCATCTGCAAATGCTTCCACCGTTGCATGCCCAAAGATTACATACAACTGGTGTAGACCAGTGCAGTCTCTCTACTGCTCTTGGAAACACAGCTGTATTGACACATCACAGGGAAGATGCTGGGGCTGATACATCAGATCGTTTTGAAGACCTAAGGTCTTGACAAGGGAAGTGTATGGAGTGGATACATGGTCTCAGTGCTTGATTTATCCATCTGTGGTACTAGTTCAGTACTGCTAATGGATGCAGTGCTGCTGAACTTGTTTACAGTTTGAAGTGAGGATACAGGAAGATCTTTGGGACTCAGTGCCACAGTACTCTCAGTTTCTTCATAATAAAGTAAAAAATTCAGAAAATGAAATTATAAAACAATATAAGCATGCAAAGGTACCCTTCAAGTTATCAAAGAAATTAATTTTTATCTCTGCAGTGGTAATACAACAGAAATGTTTTTGGTGAAAGAAAAATGGAAATATAGCTATTACATAAAACACATGTTATTTAAGTAAATGGAAAATATGAGGTAGGAGCCCAGTAGGAGATATATTGGAATTTAATCACAGATTACAAAAACAACTTTAGAATTTCCCAGAAAAGGTCTTAGGGAAAAGATATAAATGAATCTCATCAAATTAATCTCTTTGTTGTTCCTAATCTCCTGTGCTGTCATAAGATTACCGATGCTGGATAACATATCAGATATTAAATTCCACCCCTACACAATGGCTTGTTGGAGAGAGGGGTTGTTTAGTTGATACTTTCTAGTTTTAGATTTGCTCTCCTAGCCCATTATTAAGTATCCATAGGAACTCCCACAAAGGAACTGATGCAAATACTGTCACAGTTGGAAGACAAGGGTTACACTAAATAATAATTCAACTTAGGAACATGAACACCTTAACTCACATAGGTGTTACATTCCATGTGGAAAAGGTCCAGGAAACAGGTAAAACACATGACTAAAATAAAACCTTTCAGATTACAAACATTAAGCAAGATGGGCAGCAGCAGCACCTTTTTGGTCCCTGAACTGAACCCACCCATTTATTTGAACAAATCTGGCTAGGAAAGACCAGGTCTGAAGTTCTGTAATGATTTTATGAATAACATAAAATAAGAGCTAACCTCCCGTATCTATACTGCCTTGTATCTTGGAGAAGCCTGCTTTAAACATGCATTTTATTTCTCAGTTTCTGGAAGCTGCTTATGTTTACATCAATCCCTCTACTCTTCCTCCTTAATCTCTCTCTCTCTCTCTCCCTCTTAACTGTATGGATAATTTTTATTTAGTTTTGTTTAGAAGGAGCATATTGTTCCCTTCTCCATTTTGGATTAAACATAAGTCTTCAGCCTAACAGGACAGGATGAATGCACCACATGCGATATCTCTGTTCTATTCAGCTGCACAGTGAGAACAAAAATTCATTGCAAATAAATAAGTGGGTTTTAGATCAAATCTTGGTTTGGTCTGTAGCTGAAAACATACATTGTGCTAACAGTTGTGTAATGACCGTCTACAACAAAACTAAATCTAATATATGTACAGTGTGTATTTACATACTGCAATTTATGGTATTTAGTTTATTTTAGTAACTGTCTAAGTAATGTGAAATACCCAGGTGTTCTTATAAAAAAGTACTCAGTGGCTTTCAGACTCACTTAAGTACCATTGTGCTTTTGGAAAGTCTCACTTTTCAAAGATTCCAAGATCAGTCATCCAAGATATCAGGTGGAAATAGCATAAGTTTGTTCACAGCAGTTCAGTGATTCTTAAATGAATTTCAGCTCAAGATCTGTAAATGTATGATTAAGTCAGACTTCTGTTTACCTACACATCATATTTTTACAGATCCTTGAACAGATTGGTAGTACAATCACTAGTTTTTCTCTGCTAAAGTAGGCAAGATTGGCTCATTGTGTTCAACTTTTGTTTCAACTTTACACTTTTTTAACACAGGTTTATAACTTGCAGTTTGCAGAACTTCAAAGACTGCCAATTAACCATGAATCTTGAGCAAGTCAAGAGCTGAGAAATCTCCCAGCTTTCTTCCACAGTTACGGTCTGACATTTCCCCAAAACAGGAAGCAGAGTGGGTTCTTATATACAGTAATGCCCAAATTGTTAGGAGATGAAAGCATTGTCAACAATTAAGTATTAAGATTACACAGTGGGATATCAACACCTTGAAATAAAATAATCCAGTTCTGAACACAAATGATCTGGCCCTGTATGCAGTATTTCCCTGCATTTAAGGGAAACCAGCAGAGCAGCTTCATAGGACAACTTTTTAAAGTATCACAACATTGATAAAAGAATGGGATCTGAAAGTGATGAGAATCTAGGATTCTCACCATAGACACTACTAAAGATTTGCTGTAATGAAATCCCTTAGATAAAATGGTTTAATAAGAAAAGCATTAACAATTGCAAAACACTAGGCAAAAAAATAAAATAAAATAAAATAAAATAAAATAAAATAAAATAAAATAAAATAAAATAAAATAAAATAAAATAAAATAAAATAAAATAAAATAAAATAAAATAAAATAAAATAAAATAAAATAAAGAGAGGGGGGAGAGAGAGAGAGAGAAAAACCCAGTGAGACAGTCTGGAAATTCTCCTTGTCTTTCAGGACTATTGCTAGCATATGATCATAGACATCATGGCTTTGCTTCCATTTCAGACCTGAACTTTGAAGTCCTGTGCAAATAAAATACTTCTCTGGAGTAGTAAATAATAAGTATACTGTTAGGGAAATAGTTTTAGGTATCAATATGAAAATCATTTGAAAATAGAGGAAATTAAAAACCACAATATCTAAGCATAATATATATGTGTGTATATATATATTTAACGATAACCACGTAAGCAGTATGAGATATCCAGATGAACTTCTTTAAGTATATCAAGTACGAGAAAGCATCAGAGAATAGGAGGGAGAAGGAGGAAGGGGAGGATACTATGATTCTACGATTCTTCTAGGATAGTTTCTATGATTCTATGATTCTTTCCATGATTCTATGATATTTTAAAAGCATCTTGCTATGGATCCTCAAATCAACCTGACTTTATATGCAAAAACCATCAGCCTCATAGCAAATAGCTATTCAGTCAACTGGAGTGAAGGTGTTTACTGATTGCATCACTCCTTTGTACATTTGTTACAGAAAACAGTGGGTTTTAATCACAGGGGTACAATAGGCAGCTAGGTTTAGGTGAATCCCTGAGCTAACAGTGATTACGCGCCTGCAGTACAGAACTGCAGAGCCCAGATTAGAGCAGAGACTTTGTACTCGGATATGCTTTCAATCTACTGACAAGAACAGACATTCACAGACTCCATCACTCATTTTGAAGAGACATTTGACTATTCTCATTGCTGCACTGCTTATTCTGAATGCAGAAGAGTGAACCAGCACAGACTATGGCTCAACAAAACTAATTTGACTTTCTTCTGCATTGTGGTATGGGATTCACCTCCTCTGTATAAACAACATGGTGTAACTACAGCCTTTCTTTAAGTAAAAAATTATTAAACTTAACACAGTGAAAAACAGCATTTCAGAGAAATTAGAAGCTGGTTAATATTGTGGAAAGCAAATAAGGCAAAATAAGGTATGATATACATGTACAAGGCCTGACACTGGGTGGTAAAGTTGCATAAGCCTGTTCAACTGGAAAGAGCAACACGTTAGTATTGGTTGTTTCTAGCTTTTCCTTTTTTTAAATTATTTTTTTTTTAATTCTTCCTTGCATGAGGCTATCAAGAAACTAAATAACTGAGATTATAGTCCAAGGAAAATTATGCAATAGTTCTTTCCCTTAACTCCACATAGTAATACACTTTCCAGAGATGAAAATGTACTAGCAACAAATTATTCTCTTGTGACTCAACTTCAGATGAGAACTAATATTTTGTCACAAAGTAAGTACTGGCTAAGAGTCAGAAAACAGTAGAATTGGGCTTACTGAAGTTTGCAGATGCCTGGTAATGCATCTGGGAAGCAATAATTTTATCTACTTTCATATATTGCTTTGTCTCAGACTAGCTATACTGTAACCACTTACACAGAAGAGCTGAACATAAGTATGGGCAACTTATTAAAAGCTCTGTTCAACATGCAACAAAAATAAAAATATTGGGGGACCAGGCAAAAAAATGCACATCTTCTTCTAGATTGTGCCTATATTATGTATGCAACTAAGAACAGTAAAATCCAATAAAATAAAAAGGTATCAACAGTTGAAGCAGACATGGGAATCCTAGCTGATGGCATTTAGTCAATCAAACTCATAGCTTTAAGGAAGATAAAGAGGGAATGCACAGATGCCTAATTGTATACTTTCTTTTGTTCTTGATCTGTTTATTTTGGTTGGTCACCCATACCTCAGGTATGATTTTGGTATGTCAAGAAACATCACCAGTAAGGAAGTGGAGTTTTCCGTACTGTAATTTAGGTGGTAGGTAAATAGTTAATAGGAACAATATTATTTGGATTCTATATCTTAAAGAAGGGGGACTCCTGGACCAATTATTTAGCACCATTCGTGAATTTACTGTACAAATAACACAGCAAAGTGCAATAAAATAAATACGAGCCTCTGAAAGTAAAAAAAAAGCACAAAGAAAACAAACCCTGAAAACTACTACAGCACTTCATTATCTATTGAATAAATCTCTATCTTCTTCACTGTCCTAAAACGTTATCACAGTTGATTCTGCTACTGTAAACAGCAAAGATATTTTCTGTGTGTACAGATTATGGAGATAAGCCATGTATCTTGATAAGGATGATTACGTATTCCTAAACAGAGATACTATGATCTGAAATACATTCAATACTTTATTAGACAGACAATGCTTACCTGTGGGTTCTTTTATCATAGAATCTTTCAGGTTGGAAAAGATCGCCTAGTCTCACCTTTAACCTAGTACTAACATCCACCACTAAACCATGCTACCAAGTTCTAAATCTACATGTTCTTGAAGACTTCCTAGGATGGTGACTCAACCACTTCCCTGGGCAACCTATTCCAATGCCACACAACTCTTTCAGTAAAGAAATTTCTCCTAATATCCAACCTAAACCTCCCCGGCACTATTTGAGGCCATTTCCCCTTGTCTTACCTCAAGTGATCTTTACCCCTTGCTCTTTATCCCTTTAATCTTGCTCTTTATCCCTTTTTCTGAAAATTTTCTCTCATATTCCAATACCTGGTTAGACACAGATTTATTGATACCGATTCTTCAGTCTCATCATTTGTGCTTCAAGACCATAAGGAATCAAAACTCAACCGTTTTCATTTATTTTCAGAGTTATTTCCACTTTCCATGTATTAACTATATCCAAATGTATGTCATTGTAGCTAGCATCTGAATCTTTTTTATTTAGACTTCTTGCATTAGACAAAATTTTGTTCTGCTATAGTAACCCACAAAGTCTCAATCCAAAATAATGAAAGCAAAATTTATTACTTTGAAAATCACTAGACTAAAATAATTTAGTTCTCTTATTTCATTTAGAATTGAATTCATGAGTATGCTATACGTTTTCTTCAATAGCAAGTTAACTAGGCAATGATCCTTGACATCAGAAAACACTTCAAACAGGAATTTTCCCTTTAAATAATCCCTCTAAATACAAGCTATCGCAACCATGGAAACGTAACAAATGTGCTCTACAGATATTTATATGTACTAAAAGAAGACAGAAAACCTTTATTTATGTGAAAATTGTATGAACATTCATTTCCATTATTCGTGTAGAAAATTCATATAGGAATATCAAATTTGTTTTCCCTTGAAGAGAAAATCTCCTGATGTTTCATTTTTTTTTTGTTCAGTTGCATTAAAAATATACATAAAACAAATTCTGAAAATGTCAGAGAGTTTTTATAGATTAAACATATTTTTTGTTTCCAAGTCAAACATATCTTTAAAAATATTTATTTCACAAGAATAATAAGCATTAGGAATAAGTCCACAACAAAGACTGTAAGACTGTGAAACTGTGATAAAATTGAGCCACTTTAAGCTGAAGTTTTTCCTTAAACATAATATTCACTGACCATACTTTCCTTTGAATATGTGAACCATCATGAGGAGAGAGCTCTAAGATCCTTCCTAAAATTGTCTGAAACAGTGCTTCATATCCTGTAAGGACCGTTTCAGTTCAGGAAGTCAAAATAATTCTAAAATTGTAGCTATATTTACAAAGTTCTAACTATAATTTCAGAGGATTTCTCACATGAAAATTACCAATAAGCATAAGAACTTTTGGCAGCTTCTAACTGATCTCTGGTACATATATAAAATCTAGTAAAGATATTTAGTTGGAATTATAGAATTTACCTTAGGAATCAACTCTAACGTGCTGCATTCATCAGGTTTATGATTATATTATTTTCAATTTACGAAGTTCCCATTTCAAAAAAAAGCACTGTTTTAGAAAATCATTTAATCAGGAGGGAAGAGCATAGAGTCTTTTGCACTTCATTTCTGGTGTTTAGAGGTCTCAAAATAGACACAACTATGAAATTGGTTACAAATTTTTGTATTTCAGAAGTCCAGATACAGTGAACTGCCTAAGTTCACGTTACATTTAGAAGTCCTCTACCCTGGCCTTACAGTCTACCCTTACAGTCTTTGTTGTGGACTTATTCCTAATGCTTATTATTCTTGTGAAATAAATAGTTTTAAAGATATGTTTGACTTGGAAACAAAAAATATGTTTAATCTATAAAAACTCTCTGACATTTTCAGAATTTGTTTTATGTATATTTTTAATGCAACTGAACTGAGTATGGCAAGGGCAAAACTTAGATTCTGCTTACAGCTGTTTTCTTCACTCTTGACACCTGCAACCTAGAAATCAGGGTGAGATAAAATTTTCCTGCCTCTTTTTCACATTGTTAATTGAATTCATACACTAAACTCATACATTATGTTAACAAAGCCATCTTAGTGTTTGTTTTCATGTCCAGATCAATACAGAGAACCTTATCCAAGTATTACTGAAACAGTATCCTGCAAAATAATAACATGCTTTCTTATTTAAATCTGTCAGACTTGTGTGCTTCAAAGATAGACATGGGGGTCAGGGTCTTTATTTCAGTTGCTTAGTTGTCAAGGAAAAGAATCACACAGAATCACAGAATTTCTAGGTTGGAAGAGACCTCAAGATCATCGAGTCCAACCTCTGACCTAACGCTAACAGTCCCCACAAAACCATATCCCTAAGCTCTACATCTAAATGTCTTTTGAAGACTTCCAGCGATGGTGACTCCACCACTTCCCTAGGCAGCCTGTTCCAATGCCTAACAACCCTTTTGGTAAAGAAGTTCTTCCTAGACTTTAGATTTGTTATACTTTAGATTTGTTATAGACTTTAGATTTGTTATAGAGCTCATGGATGTTATTCTCTGGATGCCTACAAGTTATAAGAAATATTACAGCAAATACTTCATATTGTTATTTAACAATCTCCCCACCACCAACAACCAAGTCCTTGTGCTCATAATTCTTTTTATGGACCTCAAAGCAAGGGTGCATCATGGTCCAAGGTCTAAAAATGAAATCCAAAGTCAGGCCCAGCTCTGGCATCTAGTTTACAGAATTCCAGTTGTTCTTGATTCTAAATGATTATTAGTTTTAGATAGCTGCAGTTGTTCAATCTGATTTTGCCTCAGTGGTGTTAGAAGAGAGTGAGAAAGAAACAGCAGAGCTCCCACCACTGGGACCACAATGTGAAAAACCTATTCTGACCCAGATCAACCAAACCTACATCATAAATCACAACAAAGGACAGTTGGGAGGGGTTGGAGGGAGGGGGGGGGAGGGTTGGGAGGGGGGATGCAGCTCACCTTCAGAATATCTCTGAAGCAAAAAGAAATTGATGTGGCACTGTCACACTTTGGTCACCCTCTTTCTTGGGGCTGTTCATCCTCTCCAGTCTAGTCTTCATGAACTTTATGAGGAAAAGGGGTCTAAATCTGAGTATATAGTCCTGAAAAACAAAATTTCTTTAGTGTGGTGAGATATTTACGGGAAAAAAAAAAAAAAAAAAAAAAAAAAGGAAAAACAACCAGCCAAAATAAACAACAATCCTATACCACCCTCACTCCCCCATCCCCTCCCATACCTCCCCTGCATCGCACCCCAAAAACAAACAACCAAAAACCAGCAAAGAAATTCAGGTCCCCGTAGTGGCAGTTGTTTCAAAAAATTAGGCATGTGACCAATGTTAAATTATTAAATAAGAAGCAATGATGAGATCACTCACATACAATATTAGATTTAGAACACCAGCCAACCATCATGTAAGAATAGCTTTTGATAACTAATAACCCCTATATGAAAGGCTCCTTATCCAATTACAATTTTGTTTTGCCTTCTCTCCTTTCATGCATCCTTTCCTAGTTTAGAAAGCAACTTTCACAGGCAACAGGAAATATTCCAGTGAGTTTCACATATCTAATGAATGCTGATAAGTTATTTTTCTACCCTACTGGATACCTGGAACTAGGCATCAATCTGAGAGCAAAATAACAGACAGAAGTTCATTATATTCAAAGATATTAGCATTGAAATGCTAGTCTGCAGTTACAGAGAACTGTGCTGTAATAGTTATTTTTTTTAATTTTCAGTATTTCTGTGCAGATATAAACTTTTCCTTCCCAAATTTCTATAAAGTCAGAAAAGGCAAAGTTTCCAAAGCCATAGGGAGAAAAACAAACTGCTGAAGTTAATTGAAAACTCCCATTGTTGAGGAGACTATTTGTGAGCACTCAGCACAATAATACACACCTTCAGTACTTGTAGTGAGGAGCTGAGATAGATGGTAGCTTTCTGCCTCCCATTACCTTTGGCTAAAACAATTTATTTCTCCACACAATCTGCAAAGGGCTGTGGTATTGAAGTCTGCTGCTGATACTGAGCAGTTCGTAGTTCTGCCAGGAGACTTACTGCAGGCTGTCAGCATCACCACATGTGTAACCAAATTCCACATGTTTCAGGCACCACCAGTTTTCAGACGTATCACTGGGATGTTTTTATTCAGTGAAAAAAGAAAAAAGAAAGAAAAAAAATTAAGCATATACATGTACATCTGCATATACCTAATTTTAATGTGGAAAAGAAGGATATCAAACACTTCACATATCCTTTCCCCCCTATAGAATAATACAATTTCTTAGCTGATTTTTAAGCTGAAACTGAATGCTTGAAAGTTATATGAAAATTCCAGCTAATATGTTAGATTGGCAAATGATCTGTACCTATTTCTGAACACAGGCTTTAAACAGTAGTTAAATCAAATCTCCCCTTTATACAATCAGGTGGTCAAGAATGCATATAGAGGAAAAAAATGTGTGATTATGGCTAAGAAATGCAATACAATTTTGAGATTTTATTGACAGAATATACAATTCTAAGGAGATGAGGTACATTTACATTCATGAGGTACATGTACATTTACATTCATGTCTACTCCTATTTGTGCAATATATTTCAACATAAATATTGATTCAAAGGGAAGATTAGTGAGGCTCATAAAGGATTAAACTACCTTCTAGTGAAAACTTGTAATAAGCAAGCCATTTCTGTAAGTGGTGCAAGCCAGGTCAGCACAGCTGAAGTCAGTTGGGCTATAATGGCCACACAAGAAGATGACTGTTATAAATGAAGTCTCATCTCAATCTGAATTTAGTAATATTTATAAAAGGAATATTTATAAAAGGTATAAAAGGCAAGTAAACAGCGCTGGGTGTGCGGGGAGTCTACGCTCCACCAACATGCACACACAAAGATCAAACATTCAAAATATACAGAACATTGCTTTTACATACTAAACCCAAGTACGCCTACACATATGTACGAACAGAAAAGGTAACAAACAATTCTTTAAGTTCCATGACTTAACAGTTTTCATTTTCCATTCCTTTTCTTGATTACTAACAAGTCTCCATTTTCCATTCCTTTTGAACAATATGTCTTGCTTTAAGTTGTCAAGCAACTCAGCTTTCGGGCCTTATGTATCCCATTCTTCCCAGATAGAAGAAAAGCACATCCATGTCCTTTTCAAGGCCAATCGGGCCTGGGTCAAAAGACACGTCCAGGTCACCAGGGGGCGTAACAGCAAAAGCCTTCGATGGCAGTAGTGGTGGGGGGGCCCATGGCAGAGCAGTCGGATCAGTAAAGGAGCCTGCAGCTCCCTCACTGTCTGGCAAACCACACGTTTCTGACTGTGGTCCCACATGGCTCCTTAAGGCCTCAGAGATTGCTTGCCAGGTGCTGAGCAATCTGCAACCTCCATATACAACTCTCCTGGGTAGACTTTCTACCTCTTCCTTACCTACCAGTCTCTCAAGCTCCAGGGCCTCAAACTTGCTGCATAAGGGCACCTGGGAAGGTTGGGCCAGTGAGGGCGGGCATCACCTGCGATGTTGAGCAGGGACCTGTTTCCATTCCTCCTCAACTCCTAGGTCCCCTTCGTCTGCTCAACAGCAACTGGGCAGGGGGTCCACCCCCATTTGGGGTTTCTCACCCCAGTCCTTCAGGCCCTGCAGGGAGTTGCTCCACAAGTCTATCTCCTGCTCACACTCCCTGATATCCCTCAACCTCTCGACTTCCTCCTTGAGTTCTGCCACCAGGCGGACCAGGTCATCCACCTGCTCGCACCTCATGCACACAGTCTCTCTGCCCCCTGCAGGTGGTAGCAAAAGGCCCAGGCACTCCCTGCATACAGAGACCTGAACTGCTGCATTTTTGAGCGGGCAGTCAGTCTGGGTGTGTACAGACTTCCTACAGAGAGCACTGTGCCTGGTGGAGACCACTGCAGCTTAGCTAGCGGTAGACCGCCATTAGAGGAGGTTTTTGTATGGGCAGGGGTGAATGCTCTGCCCTTCCTGCTCGCCCTGCCTGCACGAACTGCTGCACCACTCCTTACTGACGCGCCACGCCCTGTTTGCCTGTCCTGGCTGCCGCGCTCCTGGTCACTTGCGCTCCCTTAGGGTCAGCTTTTGAATGGCCGGGGAGGGGATGCTGCCGGCTCCGCCTACACCTTGTTCACCTCCCTTGCGAGGGCTGCCGGGTCCTGGCGGCTCCCTCAAGTGGGCTCGATGCCAGAAAAAAATAGCCCTGCCTGTCCAATCCCCCACTCCGCTGCAGAACGTGTCTGCCTGGAGCCAGTCACCTCACCGTCACATTCCATGCCATGTGATGTGCTGTGCCCTATTTTCAGCTAGGATACAGGTAATTTTCCTCCGAGTAGCTGGTAGGGTGCTGTGCTTTGGATTTAGGATGAGAATAACGTTGATAATGCCGCTGTTTGAGTGGCTGCAGAGCTGCGCTTACACTAAACCAAGGACTTGTCAGCTTCTCACTCCGTCCTGCCAGCGAAGAGGCTGGGCATGCAAGAGGGGCTGGGAGGGGACAGAAGCAAGACAGCTGACCACAACTGGCCAAAGGAGTGTTCCGTACCATCTGGCATCATGCTGGACAAGTACTGTGGGGTGGCTGGCTGGGGGATGGCAGGGGTACCGGCTGCTCGGGGGCAGGCTGGGCATCGCTCAGCAGTTGGTGAACAACTGCATTGGGCCAAGCCCCAGCACATTGCAGTGATTTGAATCTCTGGAATTGCCAGGGTGATGACACACCTCTTCCAAGCCTTTCATTCTGCCATTTTGTTAGGATTTTGCACCTGTTCAGGGGTGAACTTCCAAAGCACTGGAGGTGTCTGCTGCTCTACATGCCTGTCCATATCCTTCCACACTGCCTGCCACTCATACCTCTCCTGCCTCAGAACAGACCTCTGGATGGCATTCCTAAGTAGCTGGTTAAACTTGGACAATACCTGAAGCGCACTCAGGAGACATTACAATAAGAACATGCTGGTCTGAACGTCCCCGGGATATTCAAAGACATGAAGAACTGTCTTAACTAGCCTGGAGGAGAAGAGGCGGGTGAATGAGAATGGGGAGCGAACAAGTGGGAAAAACCAACTGTGCCTGCCACCTGCATAGATTGGCTCCCTGAAGAAAAAAGGTCCTTGAAATATCCTCTCCCGAGATAGCCTATGCCGAGGATGCACGGAGCATCCAGGCCAATCCCAATAGGGTGCTTTTGCCACTCATTCCAAGTTAGGCTCATGCTGGTATAGGCCTCGGATAGTTCTTGATGCCCTTATGTTATCTTCCCCTTTGTCTTCCTGTTCCTTTGATGGCCCAGCCACTTTGGAGTAGCCTATCTCGTCTTCTTCTTCCTCCCAGACTCAGTAGGAGTTCTTCTGCTTTCTAAACAACCTGACTTTCTCATCCCTTTTTAAAAAGGGGCATGATGTTTCCCTTTTTCCACTCACCAGGGACATCGCCCTACTGCCAGCACTTTTCAACTTGGATGGAGAGAGGCTTTCAGCCAGTTCCCTCCGCACTCTGGGATTCATGTCATCAGGTCCCATAGACCTGTACCTGTTGTTTAGATTCATCAGGTGGTCTCGAACCTGCTCTTTGCTTACAGTGGATGGGACTTTGCTCCCCCAGCCTCTATCTACACATTCAGAGAAATTAAAGACTTAGGAAGCCCGCCTACCAGTGCAGATGGAGGCAAAGTTGTTGAGTACCTCAGCTTTCTCCATGTCTGTCATTACCAAGTACTCAGGTAGATAAACTCACTCCTCAAGGATAAGAAATTAGACATCTCTAATTGCTTACACACTCCTATTTTGATCCCTCAGTCTACTATTTGCACAAATGGTAGAGGTGCATGGTGGCCTTCGGGGACTCCTGCTGTCACCCCAGCGTGGCAGACCGAAGGAAGCTGGGTCCTCTGTTTTGCTGTTCCTCGAGGCTCTGTGCAGAAGGGATGCCACCTCTGGCTGAGGGACGGGAAAGAAGCACTCACACAACCCCTGAGAATTGGCAACAGAGTAGTTTATTGCCGGGACGTCTCGCAGGTAAGCCTGCAGGACGTCCATGGTGTTTGGGGGCTCCAAGCTAATGCTTGGGATGGAGCCCATGCAACGACAAGTAGGGGGCTGGCTGCGCACTCCTGCGACGCTGTTTTTGTGCTCGCATAGCAGACAGCAAAGATGCGCTGCGGAAGTCCCACATCTCTTCTGGCCGACGTGGATCCACTTCCATCGGTTCCTCCATGTCTTGTGGAGGATCCACCTCCATGGGCTTCTTGGTGTTGGGCGGAAGGCTAAGCCAGTCCTTGCCCGGGACTGCCCAAACAGGATGCCTTACAGCCATAAGCTGTCCAGGCTGGGGTGACGAACCATGGGGTCGTAACCCCATGGAGTCTGAGAAGTAATGTCTCCTGATTGTTTTATTTGTTGAAGAGCAGTGCTCTTTGTTCAATTCTTTAATTCTTGAGGAGCAGGGGCATGACGTTTCCATTTTTCCACTCCCCAGTGACAGCACCCCACTACCAGGACTTTTCTGCTGTGATGGAGGGAGGCTTGGCAACTCCATCAGCCAGTTCCCTCAGGACCCTGGGATTCTTCTCATCAGGTCCCGTAGACCTGTACCTCTTTGGATTCATCAGCTGGTCTCAAACCTGCTCTTCGCTTACAGTGGGTGGGACTCTGCTCCCCCAGCCTCCATCTATGGCTTCAGGGAAATGAAAGATGTGGGAAGCCCATCTACCAGTGCACACAGAGGCAAAGAAGTTGCTGAGTACCTCAGCCTTCTCCACGTCTGTCATTACCAATTACTCACATATAGAAACTCACTCCTAATATAAGAAATTAGCCAGCTATAATCACTCACACACTACTGTTTTCACCCCTCCGTTTATTTTTACAACTTTTAAAGGCGCATGGTGGTTCCTGGGGACTCCACCTGTCACTCCAGCGCAGCAGCCCGAAGGGAGCTGGGGCCTCTCTTGTGCTCTTCCTCGAGGCTCTGCGCAGAAGGGCTGCCACCTCTCGCACAAGGGCTGCCGGATGGGAAAGAAGCACTCACACAATCCCTGACAATTGGCAAAGGTCTTTATTGCCACATGGCTCCAGGCTAATGCCTGGAGTGGAGCCTGGGCGATGACGAATAGGGAGCTTGCCGAGCCCTTCTGCACAGCTGCCGGTGTTCCTTGAGGACACTTTTCAGAGAGCTGCCGGGGGACTCCCATGTTTGTTGTGGCCGAGGTGGGTCCACTTCCATTGGTTGCTCTTCATCTTGTGCACCCACCTCCATGGGCTCCGCAGGTTGGAGGACGAGCCAGTCCCTGGCAGGGACTGCCCACACAGGCTGCCTTCCACTGGGCATGTTTTCCGGCCACGGTGCCGCACCAGGACGCCTCCCAGTTCCGTGCCTCGGGTCCGTTCCGTTCTCCGCTTGATTTTCACTCACGGAATTCCTGATGGCATCTCTCCCTTGGCCACGGCTGGGTCCTGCATCATATTTCATCTGCTGGGCACGGCTCCGCTTCCCGTGGCCCTCCAACCCACGCTCTCCATTTTTGCTGTCATCACTGGACCTCCGGCTAGGCCCAGGCCTGCTGCTGGTGTCCATCCGAGGGGCCAGCCTGCTCCCCACATCGCTTTGGCTCCAATGATATTTGTCGTAATAGCCTCTGGGCCGGGCACCAGACACCTCCTGGGCACTGATGGTTCTTGTGCTGGAGGCGCTGGCCCTCGACCCACGGCGCATCCACGCACAGCCAGACATCCTTCTCAGTGGTCCCAGGAACAATTTCTTGTCCTCGCACTGAGAAGGGCTGCTGCTCGCCTCTCTCTCACTTTGCTCCTAACTCTGGCCTTCCTTCAGCCGCCGGCTTTCAGAAGACCAAATCGCTGAGCAAGTGGCGGGCCAGTGGCAGGGGGGCCCCTTTCATAGGGCCCAGGGCAAGGGCGGGCCCGCTGGTGGCCACTGTGACCTCGGCAAAGCTCTGTGATGAAGCGGTCCGTGCGAGGCCGAAGGCGGCTGCCTTGGGAGAGGCCCGGAAGATGCCCTCATGTGGAGCAAGGACGAGGGTTGGGGGGTCTGAGGGCCCCCTTTTCTGGGTCTGGCTGGCCCCCAGGCCGTTTGGCTTGCCAGAGAGAAAGGCTGCCCCGTGAAACCCTGCCTCGACCCATTTTTTCTCCAGATCTCCAAGGGTCAGAGTCTCTCGTTAACAAAAAGAAAACCCCACCAACGAAACCAAACCAGACCAATTCACAAGGCTAAAGCAGTCAAAACTGAAGTACCAATCACAGAATCACAGAATTTCTAGGTTGGAAGAGGCCTTAAGATCATCGAGTACAACCTCTGACCTAATGCTAACAAGTCCTCCACTAAACCATATCCCTAAGCTCTACATCTAAACGTCTTTTAAAGACCTCCAGGGATGGGGACTCCACCACTTCCCTGGGCAGCCCCTTCCAATGCCTAACAACCCTTTCGGTAAAGAAGTTCGGGCATGGTTTAGCAGTGGACTTGGTAGTGCTAGGCAGATGGTTGGCCTTGATGATCTTAAGGGTCTTCTCCAACCCAAACGATTCGGATTCTAAGAGTAGAAGTACCCTATCCTTAGGGAGGTTCTCCAGGAGAATAGAGTTGGTTGGTTCTGTTCTGTCACGCTTTAGGCATCCAAGTTGTCCAAGTTGTACCCTGTAAAGCTTTCAGATGTAAACAGTTCATGTAGAAGACCAGGTTACTTTCTACTGAGAAGTACTAATTTCCTCTTGAAATCAGGCAAAGAAACAACTAAAAGAACTCAATTAAGCAGTCACATATTGTAAGCTCCACAGTAGAAATTCAGGCTCAGGTCATCTTACCTACCTATCAACTTGTAGTGACATAGTGATCCAACATATATAACAATGACCCAGACTAAAGCTCTTTAGATAACCTTAGAAGAAAGAATAGTAAAGTCTGTATATTTTTGTTCCTTTTTCTCTCAGAAATTCCCACATCAACTTTCCACATAACGTGGAAAAGCTATATTGCCAGAGTACCAAAAGACAATATCAGCAAGACCGTGTCCCATCAAGATCCATATTATTATGATTAAAGACTCCAAACACAACGAAGTAATAGTATAAAGCCCTTAAGTCATTAAAGTCAGAAGCAACACACTAAGGTACATGCAAATTATCGTTTAATCTACACAATTGTCTGTGTACGCTTGCAAAATACATTTTTGCTTGATTGCTCAGAGATAAAAGCAGAAATGCATCCTCTGGGATTCTGTTTAGGAGATTTGTCTTGAAAATTATTTGATAGAATCAGTCAATATATACACATAAATTATACCACTGACATTTACAAAAATGACACTTGAAAGATTTTCTTCTAAGTAAAACGGGGGAAAGAGCAACAACTCTATCATCATTTGGATACTAAACAGAAACATAAACTTTTACACTCTGTATAATAAAACCATTCTTATGAAACATTAGGAAAACAATTTGTGCATGCTTTAAGGGGAAATAAAGCAGCATTCCCTCACCTGATGTTCAACAGGTGAAAATCAGCACGATGCCATCAAAGGCAACAGAACTAGGAGGGGCTATGTAAGCCCTATCTCTGACCCCAAGTATCTGGGCGGTGACGTTAAAATCTGAACCAGGGCACAAAATGCATGCTACTGTATAGCCAGCATTGAGGTTTTCAGCAGTGTGTTGCCACCCATGTTAACATCAGCTGCAGGGAAACTTGGTACATGGATTGCTACACACACCTTTGTAAAGATCCACTATTCAATTTTCCCTTTCATCTCTCCCTTCATTTCCCTTTTTTCCCTTTCCCTTTCCCTTCATTTTACCTTTTCTTTCATGGGATCTTGGTCTCAGTCATTCAGCTTCACACACAAGCATGTTCATGTATTCCACTCTGTCATTTGCTCCTCAGCACTGCCAGACAGCCTCTGGATGAAGCATGTTTAAGTGCCACAGCTGTTTGCTAAGCAACACATCCCAGCACCAGAGCCTAGAAGTGGAAATTTTTTTCTTCTACAAAGAAACTATGTGCACTTTAAAAAATTGGATATGAAGGACACTAGATACCACATGTTGTACCATACCCTTACATCAATTTGATATAATTTTAATATCTCATATGGTTTTATCTTCTTGCTTACCACGGTGTCTGAATACTCACAAAACAAACAACAAAAATCCACTGCTACAGGAAAATTCACGGATTTTCTGACATTTTCTCCTTCTCTGAGGACATAGGTTCTTACAAGCATGTTTTTATTAGAAGGGCAATGGGCATAAAAATAGAAGAGGATATTCCCATAACAAGAACCACTTGAGGCACTGCAATATTGGAATTCACTGCCCTATCTGACGTCCCCAAAGCACTCCAGGTGCTTCCTGTCACCCCTGCAGGGTCTGCCAAGCTGAACACAGGCTGCAGCACAGCCCCTGGTTCTCTTCGGGGCAAGAAATTCCCTACCCAGTTGTCTCCATCTTTTATGTTCTACTATTAAGGTGATGTAGTATATAAAAAGTTCAAGTTCTTTCTCTATGAAGAAATATAAAAGAAACCCTCATAACAGAAATAAATACAGGAGAGGAAAAAGTACAAACAGGTTTAATTATTAGTTATGTAAATTATCATTTCACTGTTTGTAAATAATTCATTTTATTAAGTTATCATTAAAAGTCATTTGGCAAAAAAAATGTGTGAACTAAATTAAAACTGTTGTTCAAGAATTTATCACAATGCTTTCTACAGTTTCAGATGTGATACATACCCTGGGCAGATGGTGTATTTTCTGCTCCTCAGTAAGGCATTGATGTGAAGGATGCCATAGGAAGACAATGTGCATATGTTTTCATACAAACCCCCTAATCACCTGTGAAAATACCACTATAAGGTCTGCCATTCCCCACTAACACTTCGGGACATCTGAATATTTGAAAATATTTGAGTGGTTGGCAGTACAAATGGCAAGTTCTGGACAGAGTAAGCAGCCACCCCAAAATTCAAATCATTTCCAAACTCTTGCTTTTACTGTCTAAAGAACAGGAAAAAAATAAAAACAAAACAAAACAAAACAACTATTTTTACTGTCTCCTTTAATTTCTCTCCTTCCTTTCCTCTCTTCTTTTTCTTTAAATACATTTTTGTTGTTATTTTTGCTGTTGTAATTATGATTTTTGTGAGGGTAACTGCCGATGAAGTTGGAAAAATAAATGATGTACCAAAGTACATCAATGGGTTTGTAAATGCTGTGAACACATATTCCCTCTAACAGCCGCAGAGAATGCACAGCACTGCAGAGTTTCTTTGATTGAATAGTCTGGGAATTTTTCAATGTAGAAGAATAAACAGTAATCTAAATCTGAATTTCAGCCAGTTCATCTTACCTATTTTGTCTCCATGCTATATACAGCTGAAACAACAACAACAACAACAACAAATAATCT